>NC_066528.1:19442630-19527630 GCF_024679095.1 Eriocheir sinensis | reverse complement strand
CAAGCTTTCCCCCCCACCCCCTCCCTCACACACAACCCCTCCCTCCCCCCCTCCACACACACACACACACACATCTCCCCCTCCCCCTCCCCCACACACACACATACTCACAACCCCACCAAACTTAACCCTCCCAAAAACCTCCTTTCCCAGCACTTCTCCACGAGGTCACTGGAGCTATATCACAGGAGCTCACAAAGACGGTCTGGCGAGGTAACCCAACTAACTTACCACCAGAGGAAGAGGAGGAGGAGGAGGAGGAGGAGGAGGAAGGCTTACCCACCACTACGACAAGAGAATGTGAGACTCGTTCAAGAATATATAAGCTTGAATTTCCTGCCCTGAACTGCTTTATATATACACAATACTACTAGACGTGATCCTTGTATATATGCGTATGTCTATGTTCTTAAAAGCTCCGTCGTGGTTTAGCTTGAGAGAGAGAGAGAGGGAGAGGGAAGAGAGAAGAAGAGAAGGAAAGGAAGAAAGGAAAGGAGGAAAACAGGAATACGAGAGAGAGAAAGGAGAGAAAGAAAATTAGAAAGAGAGAAAGAGAAGAGAAAAGGAACATAAGACAGAAGGAAGGAAGGAAGGAAAAGAGAAAACAGAAGTAGATATAGAAAATGAAGAAAGGAAGGAAGAAAGAAAGAGAGAAAGATTAAAGAAACGAAAGACATAGAGAAGGAAAGAAGAAAACAAGAAGAATTAGAGAAAGAGAGAGGAAAGAAAAGGAATGAAAATAAAGACGAAAAAATATAGATAAAGAAAAGTAGAAAGAAGTAACGAAGAAAAGAAAAACAAAAGGAGGAAACGAAGGAAAATAAAGGAAATAATTAGAGAAAAGGAGGAAGGAAAACAAAGAAACAGAGAAAGAAAGAAAGAAAGAAAGAAGAAAAGAAAGAAAAGAATAAAAACGGGAATAATTAGAGAGAAAAAGAAAGAAAGAAAGAGAAAGAAAAAAGCACCATAACGAAAGAAAGAAAGAAGAAAAAGAGGAAAAAGAAAGAGAGAAAGAATATAAACGAGAATAATTAGAGAAAGAAAAAAAAGAAAAGAGAGAGAGAGAGAGAGAGAGAGAGAGAGAGAGAGAGAGAGAGAGAGAGAGAGAGAGAGAGAGAGAGAGAGAGAGAGAGAGAGAGAGAGAGAGAGAGAGAGAGAGAGAGAGAGAGAGAGAGAGAGAGAGAGAGAGAGAGAGAGAGAGAGAGAAATTCTTGGCATGGAAGAATATTAAGTTTAGGAATGAGGTGAGCGAAAAGTTCCTGAAGTAAATTTGCTTTTGTGAACGAATTGTAAAATGCGGGAGAGAGGAGGAGGAAGAGGAGGAGGAGGAGGAGGAGGAGGAGGAGGAGGAAAATGAGGAGTGTGACATCGGAAGTGGAATAGAAGGTTCTGATTCTCTTTATTTTTTATATTTGTGTTTGAATGATAGAGTTTGAAGGTCATGTGAAGATTGTGGAAGGAAGGAAGGAAGGAAGAATGGAACATATATTAAGGAACGAGGAAGAAAGGAAAGAAAGAAAGGAAGGAAGGGAGGAAGGAAGGAACATATATTAACAAACGAGGAAGAAAGGAAAGAGAGGAAGGAAGGAAAGAAGGAAGGAAAGAAAGAATGCAAAGGGGAAAGAAAGAAAGAAATGAATGACTTAAAGAATAGAAAATAAGAAAGAAAAAAAGGAACGAAAGTAAATAAAAATTAAAATTGTAGAAAGTCATAAAAGAAAGAAGAAAGAAATATAAAGAGTAAAAAAGTTAACAAGATAGAAAGAAAAACAAAGACCAACATTATAAGTGGGAGACATTGATTTCTTTCTCCTTTTTGTATCTATAATTATACCAAAAGAGTTAACATTCAACACAGCATAATTATAACCAAGTGGAGAGGAGGAGGAGGAGGAGGAGGAGGAGGAGGAGAAGAAGGATGAAGAGGAGGAGGAGAGAAAGGAGGAAAAACTGGAAGAAAATTACCGGGAGAGAGAGAGAGAGAGAGAGAGAGAGAGAGAGAGAGAGAGAGAGAGAGAGAGAGAGAGAGAGAGAATAAAGAAAGGAAGAGAAGGAAACATCAGGAACACGAAAGGAACCAACCCGCAAAATATCCAGAGACACGATTTTCTTTCTCTTTTTTTTACCGGAAACTCAAATAAAAAAACGAAAACATAAAAAATAAAGAAAATAAAGCGAGGATGAGAAAAAGACTAAAGAGAATTAAAGACACGGATGAAACGGAGACCAAAAAAAAGGAAAAAGATGGAAAAGAAAAAAAACAAATAGATGAAATAAGATAAAAAGAATTAATGAAAGAGAAAAAAAAAGGAGAGATGAAAGTGAACCAGTAATAGGAAGAGAGAGAGAGAGAGAGAGAGAGAGAGAGAGAGAGAGAGAGAGAGAGAGAGAGAGAGAGAGAGAGAGAGAGAGAGAGAGAGAGAGAGAGAGAGAAAGTGATTTAAAGACTGGAAATGAGAAAGGAATTGGTGTTGATGAGTCAGGTTCGGCGAGGTGTGTGTGTGTGTGTGTGTGTGTGTGTGTGTGTGAGAGAGAGAGAGAGAGAGAGAGAGAGAGAGAGAGAGAGAGAGAGAGAGAGAGAGAGAGAGAGAGAGAGAGAGAGAGAGAGAGAGAACTACCACACTACTAATACCACTACTACTACTACTACTACTACTACTACTACCACTACCACTACTCCTGAAGCTACAACAACCTCCCCTGCATCCCTTCGTCTCTCTCTCTCTCTCTCTCTCTCTCTTCATAATAACATCCCATCATTATTATGACTCTCTCTCTCTCTCTTAAATTGTAATCCAAACGCAGCTTAGAGGTAATGGGTGTCGCTAAATTGTAATCCAGCGTGATTTAGGGAACGCGCGGAGCAATTGGTCATAGAGAGAGAGAGGGAGAGAGGGAGGTGAGTGTGAGAGGCTTACTCGTGAAGGTTCAAGGCAGTGCTGAGGACGAGGTTGAGGAGGAGGACGAGGAGGAGAAGGTAAAGGAGAACTGGAAAATAAATAGTTGGGGTTGAAAAATAAGAATATAGAGTAGAGTGAAGAAGAAGAGGAAGAGGAAAAGGAATGAAGTAAAGAGGATTGAGGAGGAGGAGGAGGAGGAGGACGAGGACTCTCTCTCTCTCTCTCTCTCTAAAAAAAAAAAAGAGTATGTATGAGAGGGATAAAGAGGAAAATGAAGAGTAGAAGGAGGAAAGGAAAGAGGAAGAGATGAGGAGGAGAAAGAAAAAGAGGAAAAGGAGGGAAAAAAAGGAGGAAAAGGAGAGGAACAAGACGAGAAACAGAAAATTGAGAGAAAAAAAGAAGACGGGAGATGGAAAAATGGAAGAGAGAGAGAGAGAGAGAGAGAGAGAGAGAGAGAGAGAGAGAGAGAGAGAGAGAGAGAGAGAGAGAGAGAGATACCAAGGTCGAAACCGAGACCGATATAAACTAATTAATCTCCATCAGGTAATCTCTCTCTCTCTCTCTCTCTCGTCGCCAGGTGCTCAGCGTGTAATAGCTTGTTAGTTTTCAATTAATACCTGGTGGTGGCGGTGATGACAGTGGTGGTGGTTGTAGTGGATGGGGGTGGGAGGAGGCTGGGAGTGGGGGGGGAAGGTGGTGATGGTGGTGGTGGGCGGGGGGGGGGGGGGGTTACCACGTGGGGGGGGGGCGGGGGGTGGCCCCCCCCTCACCTGCGACACCTCATTACCTGGATTTGTAGGTATTACTTTCAGGTCCCGGCGTCAGATCTCGTTTGGCGGTGGCATTATTAGGTGTGTGTGTGTGTGTGTGTGTGTGTGTGTGTGTGTGTGTGTGTGTGTGTCAAACTTTAATGAGCAATCAGTCTCAGTTTTTAATGAGTTTGGATCAAGAGTATTATTAAGTGTTTGATGCGAATTACCCAGTCACTTCTTGTCGGGTCAAAAATCTCCATTTAGAAGGTTTACTGGTAGTTGTTGTAGTAGTAGTAGTAGTAGTTGTTGTTGTTGTTGTTGTTCTAAAGCAGTAATATAGTGTTATGTTTGCTCTGAAAGGCGGCGAGCGTCATCCCAGCACGATTACTCTTTAAGTTAGCTCTGGAAGGAGGTTGTTTACGCTGAAGAGCTGGCGATTTTCTGCTTCTTGGGGGCGCCGAAGCCTCTCCGCACGTAGATCCATGCCACGCACGAGACGGCGTAGAAAAATACCAGGAATTTGGTCTTGTCGGGGTACTGCGCGAAGAAGTGGCGCGCGGTGCGATGCGCGGCCGTGGCGAGGCCCCTGACGTGGCGCACCCTGACGTGCATGACGGTGACCGCCACGACCGCCGCCACCACGATGAACACCCGGAGGCTCGGGATGCCGGTGGCGTGCGCGATGATCTGCTCCACGTTCTGGATCATGCCGAAGACCACCTTGTCGCGGATCCTGCCGTGCTGCCTGCGTGGCCGGATGAGCCGCGGGTAGCGGTTGCATGGCCAGTCCCTGTTCCCGGGGGCGGCGGGGAACGCGGCGGCCTCCTCGGCGGTCAGCAGCTGGACGGTCAGCAGCACGCTCCCCACCGTCTTAAGTTCTCGGTTAAATTTCTTCTTCTTGAGCAGCGGCCAGTAGCCCGTCAGCTCCCGCGGAAACACGGCGTCCCTGGACCTCACGCGGCGCAGCTCGGCGGCGTCGAAGAGGCTAACGCGCTCGTTGCTGATGGTGGCCACGCCGCAGGCCTCCCGGTCGTCGGGCAGCGGCAGGCCCTCCAGCTCAAGCGTGACTCCGCCCAGCTTGTCGTCCCGCGTCACCTGGTCCTCGTCCATCACGACAACCTCCAGCGCCGGGGGCAGGCGCAGCGGCCTGCTGCAGAGGCCCCTCCTGACGAGCCTGGCAGGGTGGGCGAAGGGCGGCAGCACCAGGCGGTACTCGAACAGCGCCGTTGAGTTGACACACTTCTTGTGCACGTCTGTACGATACCACTTGGAGGGCGGCTCCTTCATCCGCACCTTCACGTACACGTCCGGGAAGAACTCTCCGAACTGGACAATGTCGTCAACGCGGTGCACGATGAGCCTCGCCTGGAAGGTCCTTGCGGTGCCCAGACTCTTGTCTCGCGGCACACCGACCGTCGGGGTGTCAAAGCGTTTGTTGCTCCTTCCTTGCGGCACCACTGAGCGTTGAGAGCCTCGCTCAGCCGTGACAGGGCCCGCACAGAGCCGCCCGTTGCAGTAGAGGATGTACAGCAGGCCGGGGCAGGAGCTGTGCAGCCCGGCGGGCCCAGCAGGAGGCAGGGCGCCGCCCCGCACTGCCTCGTCGTGGCAGCGGGTCCTCTCCAGAGTAAAGTTGAGCGGCGGGACACACCCGCCACGGGAGCTGCCCAGCGCCACCAGCAGGTCCCCGAGGAGCAGGCTGGACCGGAGGACGCGCGCCCCGCCCGCCAGGACGCTAACCACCACGGGCAGGCAGGCGTCCTTCCGGCCCAGTCTGTCCAGGCACAACGACGCGGCCCCGGAGGTGTTGACGAGCTTGTCGCCGTGATCCGTGTGCCAGCCGGTGCGGGGGAAGGTGAAGGTGGCGAGGGTCCTCTCCCTCTGCCCGCAGCAGGTGGCGCGGCGGCGGTAGGAAAGGCGCAACTCACTTACGAGCTGGCAGGCGCCGGGCACGCTCAGGGTGGCCGACACGCTGCTCCTGGAGGCGGCGAGGCCCATGGGGGGCGCGGCGGTGACGTGATCTTTCCTCTCCGCCCCCGAGGAAAGCTTAGCCAGTACTTCAAGTGTTTGGCGAATACTGCAACACTTCTCTGGTGATTGCTTAGTCACCGTTAGTGTTTCGATATCCTCAAATTAGGCCAAAGGAGTGTTTCTGTGAATAAACTGTCTGCTGACTCCGTCCATGCGAGCACAACGTATATAGCTTGTGAATAGAACCTGTATTGCTTGTTCGGCTTCCAATATTCTCTCTCTCTCTCTCTCTCTCTCTCTCTCTCTCTCTCTCAAAAGTGTGTGGAAGAGGGAGGGAGGGAGGGAGGGCTGTTTGTTCTCTTATCTACTGGGATCTGTTTTCTCTGTTTTCTTTGCTTCAAGGGGAGAGGCGGGTGGTTTCTGGGGGTAGGACCAACTCGGACCATCTCCAACTCGGACCATTCTGAAATACCAACTCGGACCGTCATCTTAACTAACTCGGACCATTCTGAATGACCAACTCGGACCATCATCTTAACCAACTCGGACCATTCTGAAATACCAACTCGGACCGTCATCTTAACCAACTCGTACCATTCTGAACGACCAATTCGGATCATCACCATCATCATAATCAACTCTGGCCATTTTTATTTCAAACTTGAACCATCGTTTATTTCAACTCGAAATCAAGATTCAAACCTTAGGTGAATAAATGTAATTCTAACTTTAGATTTGTTAATAATGAATTGCAAACAATTTCTTGGATACGTGAATTTTATTGTTTAAAGCTTTTGTTTTTACCTTTTGTTCTATTTATTCATATTTAGATCTGGTCCGAGTTGGTCCAGTATTGTGGTCCGAGTTGGTATGTAGTGGTCCGAGTTGGTATGTTGTGGTCCGAGTTGGTGGCGGTCCGGTCCGAGTTGGCAATGGTCCGAGCTGGGGGTGAACTGGTTTCTGCGGCGTTTCTTTGCAGTGTTGTCTCAGTGTTATCAGCGAAAGAACACACACACGTACACACACACACTCCCTCCTTCCTCCAACACCCCCCCACACACACACATCTACACATACATCTCTTTACCTGAACGAAAGCAGGTGGAAAATAAAGCAAGCGCGGAGTTGGACAGAGACGCTTTGAAATGGACCACAATCGACACAACAACATGCTCTTGAAGGAACTAAAAGAAAGAGAATCGGATGCGCTTGTCCTTTCAGTGTTTAGACCCTGATCCTCTTTGAGTGTTCTCCTCGCCCTTGTTTGATCTCTTTACGAGTCCCAAGTTGATGACACGAGTTCTCTTCTTCACGCCTACTCGAAATGGATGCGGTGAGCAGGTTGAATCTGTTTAAGTGTTTGTGAGTGGGTGTGTTTGAGTGTTTTGTGGTGGGAATTGAGGTAGCTACTGCATTGGGAGAGTTTGCGGAGATGAAAGAGAAATATCAAGGTAGAAGTATATGAAGAATTTGGTAATGATGTCAGTTTTATGCCAATATTGTACTCCAAAGGGATGAAGTGGTCGGTTTATGTCCAATTGTGTTTGTGTGTGTCATTTACCATGGTATGATCGCGTGCTGGGAGCAGTATTGGTGGTAGTAGTAGCAGTAGTGGTAGTAGTAGTAGTAGTAGTAGTAGTAGTAGTAGTAGTAGTAGTAGTAGTAGTAGTAGTAGTAGTAGTAGTAGTAGGTCGACGCTTGTTGGCTTAATGTAATGAAGAAATAACTCTCTCGTGTGTGTGTGTGTGTGTGTGTGTGTGTGTGTGTAGTAGTAGTAGTAGTAGTAGTAGTAGTAGTAGTAGTAGTAGAAACACCGTTATTCATACTATACAGGTTTGTATTTAACAGCAAAACCGCATTCTAGTTTGCTACGTCAAGTTTCCAACAACTTTATGGAACATACACAACAAATTTTATTCTAGTACACAAATTCATCACATATACTGTACTTCAATATTTAGTCTCGGGAAATCTCCTGCCACATTTAGCACCAGCAGACTGATCAGCAGCAGATTTTGCAGCAATATTCCACCAGATTGCCACCAAGTTTCCAATTCCTACAAGCTAAGCAATGTGATACGAGCGGAGCGTTACCTAGACAGTGCCGCGGTAAACTCTACGGACACAGCCAGCCACGTTTACATTACTCAACTCTGAATAGACTATTGTATGTTATGTCTGTATCTCATAACAGTACAAGGATAGACCTACTTTTCTTTGTCAAGGCTAGAGATACACACACACACACACACACACACACACACACACACACACACACACACACACACACACACAATTTACGTTATACAGACACTCTCCGGGCCCGCTAGACTTCGCACAAGCACTTCGTTTTCGTTATCTGTCTCTCGCGTTCGTTATCTGTCTCCATTATCGCCTCGGGGAGAGAGAGAGAGAGAGAGAGAGAGAGAGAGAGAGAGAGAGAGAGAGAGAGAGAGAGAGAGAGAGAGAGAAGGATGCTGGCTCAACTCCAACAATGTAAAGTAAAAGTAATTGGCGCCTAATTCTCTTTCAAAATAAAATGTTCGAATACTTTACTTAAATTCCTTCGTCAGCAGATGCGATGAGTCTTAATCCCTTGTTTTTTCTCTCTCTCTCTCTCTATCTATCTATTACTACCTCTATACCGTTCCTAAGTCTATACCAATTAAGGAAACTCTATACTTTTTTTCTCACCCAAGGGAACTTATTATAATTTTTCTTCACAGGCCATTTTTTTTCATCCTTTTTCTTTGTTTCCTTCACCTCGCCTTCACCTCTGTCTGTCTGTCTGTCTCCTTGTCTGTCCGTCTGTCTGTCTTCCCTTGCTCACCCGCCATCACACCTTGCTTCTCCTGCTTCAATTATGCGTCAACTAATGCCTCACTCTACGCCTTCTAATGGACTTACAAATTGCACGGTAGAATTTATCACCTTTCCCGGAGCGCCTCGGAGCCTCGCCCTTATGTCACAGGTAGTTAAGGGCGGCGTAGGGGCGGGCTATGTATATATAAACAGACCCTTCTTTAGTATACCCCTGTCTTCCTCCTTCCCCTCCCCGCTCCAGCTCTTAGTTCCCTTTCTCCTAAACCAACGGCGAGTGTCATTATTAAACATCCATCTTCATTATGTATCGATGAGGTGGTGGATGTCTTTAAGAAACGTCGATTTTCATAGCTCAACCTTCTCTCAATCCTCTCTCTCTCTCTCTCTCGACTCCTTTTCCTCTTTCAAGTTTGATTCTTTAACCTTAACCAACACCTAACTCCTAAACCTAACACCTTTCAATTTCAAACGTCAACTTACTTATATGCTCACCTATGTATTCTAGTTTAACCTCCATTCAATCCTCTCTGTCAACTCCTTTTCTCATTTCTAACCCGATTCTTAAACCTCGATCAATACCTTTTTTCAACTCTAACCCTTCCAGTAGTAGTTGTCACAGTCGATGAGGTATTGACTGTCTTTAAGCAGCGTCAACATGCATATATTTTTACCTACCATTCCTAGCTCAACCCTCACTTAATTCATTCTTTCAATACGTTTTTCACTTTCTACTATTATTAATCTTCAACCAACACTTCATATATTCACCTACCAATTCTAGCTCAACCTTCACTCAATCCTCTCTCTCAACCCCTTTTTCCCTCTCAGATTCGATTCTTTATCCTGAACCAGTACCTTCTTGTCCGCTCTAACCCTTCCAGTTTTAGGTCAACCTTCACTCAATCCTCTCTCTCAACCCCTTTTTCCCTCTCAAACTCGATTCTTTATCCTTAACCAATACCTACTTGTAAGCCCTAACCCTTCCAGCAGTTCCTTAGTCCTCTCTCTCAACCTCTCTTTCCCTCTCAAACTCAATACCTTCTTTTCATTCCTATAGCTTTTCCAGCGGTCCACATCCTCTCCCAGACCCGGTTCCTATTACAATCCCCATTTCTCACAATTACGCATCGATTAAGTGTCGAAGACCTTTGAGGAATAGCTGTTTACATTTCTTTCTCCCTACACAACACCTTTCCTTCAGTTCCCCCTTCCTCTGCCTCCTCACCGAGCCCGCAATCCTCATAACACGTCCCATTTCTCATCATTATCATAGCGGTAAGGTGTTGCATATCCTGGGGGGAGCGAGAAATCCATATATTGACGGTGTTATGTCCTCGGGTAGATAGTAATTGAGTAGCTACCAAGTTTGTTTTTTAGGAGGAACGAGGGTGTGGGAGGAAGAAAAACTGGTGGTATTGGAGAATTCGGTCTGGGTGGAGTATTCGGTTCATTGCCCTTTTGCTAGATGTATAAGACTGTAATAGTGGTGGTAGTAGTAGTTGTAGGAGGAGAAGGAGGAGGAGGAGGAGGAGGAGGAAAAGAAGAAGAAAGGAGAAAGGAGAAAGGAGAAGGAGAAAGGAGAAGAAGAAGACGAAGACAAAGAAGAAGAAGAAGAAGAAAAAGAAGAAGAAAAAAAGAAGAAGAAGAAGGAGAAGAAGAAAAAGACGAAGACGAAGACGAAGACAAAGAAGAAGAAGAAGAAAAAAGAAAGAAAAGAAAGGAAACAAACAAGAGAAGACAAGAGAAGCGAAAATAAAAAAATAAAAAGAAGAAAAAAGCAATAAGAAAAAGACAGTTACATATCGTAGTTGTTGTTGTTGTTGCTGTGTTATTCATGGTGACCACACATTCATCAGAAAAATTATAGTAAGAATTCTTAAAGGTGTTTATTTATTCACATATTTATCGTGTATATTTGCGTCACTACCAGCAATGAATCACAGGAACTTATACCCAGGAATACATAGGAATGCGTACATGGGAATACATAGATAGCAATACATAGGCATACATACACACGAATACATAGGAATGCGTACATGGGAATACATAGATAGCAATACATAGGCATACATACACACGAATATATAGGAATGCGTACATGGAAATACATAGATAGCAATACATAGGCATACATACACACGAATACATAGGAATGCGTACATGGGAATACATAGATAGCAATACATAGGCATACATACACACGAATACATAGGAATGCGTACATGGGAATACATAGATAGCAATACATAGGCATACATACACACGAATACATAGGAATGCGTACATGGGAATACATAGATAGCAATACATAGGCATATATACACACGAATACATAGGAATATATACATAGGAATACATATGCTTCAGTCGGTCAGAGAGAATATCGAGCTGAATTTCTGTGACGCAAAGTAAAAATGAATCACTCTACGGACATTCGTAACTTTAAATAATTTCTCGGTGACAGCTTCTTAAAAAAATCACATGTTTATTGATTGATTGATGATTTATTGTTGCAAAAGTATACAAGAAAGAAGAAGGGAGGAATTAACATACCATCCCAACCCCCAGGCAAAACATAATGGGGTTTGCACTAATACAAGAAACATTCGTGTGTAGTGTCCATATTCCTAAGCAGTACAGGAAATGATAAGATTCTGAATATGGCAACAGAAAACAGGAATATAAATGAAGAAATTGCAGAAAACCGATAGTTATTTTTTTTTACAACAAAGGAGACAGCTCAAGGGCACAAAAAAAGGAAACAACAATGCAAAAAAAGCCCGCTACTCGCTGCTCCTAAAAAGAATCCAAAGAGGTGGCCGAAAGAAGGGTCAATTTCGGGAGGAGAGGTGTCTTGATACCCCCCTAATAATAAGTAACTATTCCTAGATTTACATAGTTGATTTACATAGAAATTCAGACCACACGTACATAACCCCATGGTCCAGACTAGGTGATCTGTTCTTAAACCCAAGTGATTCTATATAAACCACTTGACTGCGAATTTCCTACAAGAAGACCTCACCAAGCTACAGGAATGGAACAAAAAGTGGCTGCTACAATTCAATAAAGAAAAATGTAAATTCCTGCACCTTGAGAGGGGATATCAAGCATACCAAATACCACATGGGAAACACTCCACTATCCACCACAGGGGCAGAGAAGGACATGGGACTATATGTTATCAGGCTACCAGTGAGAGCCAGACGGGTTAATCAGATAGCTCCAAAACTTTGCATTTCTACTTTAGTAAATATGAAGTTGAAGTAAGTGTCGGTCGAGCTTGTTGCTAAAGGAGTCAATCGTAAGTGGTTGACGGACAGAGCTAGGTGAAAAATGTCCCCCTCGACCCCAAGTTAATACATATGTACAACTCTTGACATATCCCTAGGTAGCACCATGGAACTAAACAGGCACAATGACAGGTGACAAGTGATATATTCAAATTAAATAGTAGCTTTGACGAGATCAAGCTGGGGCAGACATTAAGGGTCTGTTCCCATAAGAATTACAATCTAGGAGCAAATGCAGGATATACTCTCTTATAATTAACATGCGAGATCATTATAGTCTATGAACCAGCTCACGTGGGCTGTAATCACTAATAGAGAGACATTGCAGGACATAATGGTGGAAAATGTGATATCTTAATTAAAAACGTGATAAATGTAATAAATGTGATGTGAGAAACGGGATGAATGGGATGTAATAAACGGGATAAACGTGATAAATAGATGTGTTAAATAGAATACATGTGTTAAATACGATAAATGTAAAAAAAAAAGTGATCGAAAGAGAAGTGACGTACTGAACTCGGGACGGCCCAAAACCTCAAAATGTGATGTTAATTAAAAACGTGATAAATTTAATAAATGTCATGTGAGAAACGGGTTAAATATGATGAAATAAACGGGATAAACGCGATAAATACGATGGAATGAATGTGTTAAATGCGATAAAAGAAAAAAATGTGATAGAAAGAGAAGTGACGTACTGAAACCGGGACGGCCCAAACAACAACAACAACACATCCACGTGCGCCAACAGCTGATCGGCGGAGAGGACGAGGACGAGGACGAGGTGGAGAAAAAGACCAATTAAAGAAACCATGGAGTAGAAACCAGTGACACAAGAGGACACAGAGGATACTTCAGAGGAGGTGGACGTGAGGATAAGTAACAGAGAGCAACAGAAGCCACAGGAAAAAAAAAGTAGAGAAAAAGAGCAAATTAAGAAACCATGAAGTAGAAACCAGTGGATAAAGAAGACATAGAGAATAGTAAAGAGGAAGAGGACCTGATTAAAAGCAACAGAGGCTACAGAACAAGAAGAGAAGGAAGGGAAGGACTCCACTCCCGCCCCACAGCCATGGACGCGTATTACGGTTACTTCGAGGGACAGTTCAGTGACGCGGACGAGGACAGGTGAGGCAGCGATATACTCTATTTCATTTCAGGTGACAACGGTTCAGGCGAGAAGCACCTCACGATAGTATAGACGACGTAGGGAAAGCATAGCCACTAACTAGCCCCATAAAACACCCATGAAGAAGAAGAAGAAGACTCCTACTGATGACTGGTTACAGCTGACCCGATGGGGGTTGGGCAAGACACCTTCATTAAACCTAACATAACCAAAACAAACAGCTGCACCCTGGACTGCAGCTTCCACCCTACACATGTCAGCTCCTACAATGCATGTCTCCTAGCTAGGGTTGCCACCTGTTCCGTAACCTTAATCTAATCATGGGCACCTTTATTTCATGCTTAAGGTCATGTATTTTTGTCCTTTTACCATAATTTGAAGGTGTTTGTGGTTTTGTGAGGTGAAGAAGCTAAACAACATCTACCTACAGAATTACACCCAATTCACTCTTATGGTTAACACTTTTTGTTCCTGATAGGTTTTTGTGCTATTCCTCACTGATAACTGTTCCATCACAAATTACTCATATTTAAGATATGTAAACTAATTAAGCAGAATTAGGTTACTATTCATGTGGTGATAGGTTACCATTTTTGCAGCTACAGGTTACTATTCTTTCTTCTCTTCTCCTTATGTGGACTCTTATCATTTGAAATTACTGCTTCTCAGGTCCACCTTCCCTTTATTATTCCCTTATGTCCTCTTCATTCACTGGTTTCTACTCCACGTCTTCTTAAATTCTTTTCTTCTTGATAGCTTACTCTAATGTCGTTGTTACCATATGTTAGGTTAAATTAGGGTTCTGTTGACTTGTGTTTACCCCATAACAGTGACAGTGCGTACCAGCCCTACACCAAGCCACTGGTCAGCCTGCCACATAGTAATGAGAATGAGAACTGGGACACAGGTGGTGAGGAGCAACCAAAACAGGAGGATCAGCCAGAGGAGGACGACGAGGACTCAGATTTCGACGATGATTACTTTGTGGATCAGGACAGTAAAGGTAAGCAACAAAATAGTTTACAAAAGGAGCATAATTCATAAAGGCCAACAATATCAGTAAGTAGAGTACTGTAAATATGTAAATGGTGCAGTTTCAGAGATAGTAGAAAATGTAATGTTACAGACCCTTATCCTTACCTAACTACATACCAGAAGTCACAACATAATTCATTCAGTAAATTCATAAATTCTTCTTTACAAATCAGACTTATTATCTGACATAGTGAGCTTTTCCTTTGTTGATCTGTGCCATAAGTTCCTTCCTATCATGTGTGTAAAGGTACCCTAAACTTAATCTAACCTAACAAAACCCCAAAGTTACTCTAGGTCTTGACTCGGAAAATTCATATGTGCTTCCTTACTAATGAGAGTTTCTATACAACAAAGTGATGTCATTCTTTGTTGATTTATATCATAAGGTGCTGGCTATCATGTGTTTGAAGATACCCTAACCTAACCTAACCTAACAAAATCCCAAACAGTAACTACAGGTCTTGACTCGGAAAATTCATAAATGCTTCCTTACTAATGAGACTTTCTATATACCAAAGTGAGGTCATTTGTTGTTGATTCATGCTATAAGTTTCTGGCTATTTTGTGTTTTATAGACCTAAGTGGCAAACCTAATCTATTTCCATTCCCTCAACAGACCTGACCAAAGAGTATAACCAGAGCAGCCAGAAGGGACCCAACCACTCCTCCGGCCAGAAGATGAAGGTGAGGATCATGTGCTGTATTTGAAACATTAGTACGACACTTTTGTTTGATTGTTTCTATTCCACGTATTCTTAATTACATCTTTTTTCTCCATAGCTTCCTTTATTGCAGTGTTAAGCTACTGTCCTGTGCAGGTTTAGGTTACAATCTTTAGCAGCCATAAGTTACTATCCATTAGGTTAGGCTGGGGTTCCATTGCCTTGCTTACATCGCCTGTCTGATATACCCCAAAAAGGTTGTATTTAAAGAATTTCCACCTGATGTTGACTTTCTTACAGCTATTATATCAACTATATTTACAAGTGCAGTGCTAGTGGGCTTGTACATTCAATATAATTTGCCTTTGAACTGCCCTTTGTACTGTAGAAAATTGTATATAGCCATTACAGATGTTATATACAAGGAAAAGGAATATTTTGAGAAGGCTTGTAAACAGCATCAACCCGTAACGCTATCGTCTATTGACACAATAAAAATAGAAGAAAAACAATTGCACATTTCTTAGAAGCTGCACAGTTTACTCATCTATTCATATATCCACTTACCTATTAATCTCCTTCCCAGCTTGAGAAGTTCCAGCCCCCCGAGAAGCTGTTCAAGAAGTACGCCAACAAGATCTGCCTCGAGAAGTTTGAAGGTCTGCGAGGCTACAGCGGCAGCGTGACGAACAAGATGGTGGAGACGCAGCGAAAGGCGGAGAACGAGAGGCAAGTGGATTAGTTCTAGATAGTCTTGCACTTTACACCAAAAAAGTCATATCCATCTCTTTAACCCGTGCGCTGCGATTGGTACAGATTTCGCCTTCACTGGTAGCCTGGTAACATACACTCCCAGGTCTTTCTCTGCCTCTGTAGTGGATAGTGGAGTGTTTCCCATGTGGTATTGGTGTGCTGGATATCCCCTCCCAAGGTGCAGGACTTTACATTTTTCTCCACTGAATTATAGCAGCCATTTTTTGTTTCACTCCTGTAGCTTGGTGAGGTCTTCTTGTAGGAAATCCACAGTCAAGGGGTTAGGGTGCATATTGAGATACCCCATGAATTAACTCTGTAATTTCTTTTGGCATACTCTTCCATCTTTCTGTGTGGAGACAACGTATTTGGGACATAATTTCACCCCTTAATGGATAGGTTTTTAATGCCCGAGCAGATAAATGAGAATTCCTGTATAGTTTCCCCTAATTCCTTAACTTAAACACAAACACATAACACAACACAAGGAAATTTCGATGTTTATAGTGTTTCTTTGGATGCTTGCGAACCCATCTTGTTGAACGGAGGAAGTTTCCCTTAGTCTGACCCGCTGTTATGTGTCACGTCCAACAGGCAAAGAGTGCGCGACAAGTCCGAGAGGGCCACAGTGGAGCAGGTGATGGACCCTCGCACTCGGATGATCCTCTTCAAGTTCCTCAACAAAGGCACGATCACAACGGTAAGAAGAAATCCTCCTCTGTAATAGAAATGCACAAAGCTACTCATTTTCCTGGTCCAAAGATGGCAGGAATTATACAGGGTTGTCATAAAAGCTTGACTATTTCATTTACAGTACGGTTCATTGAGAGGTCATGTTAATTTAATTCTGCGTAAACTAAATCAAACATTCCTTGCCAAACAGATGTCTTACTTTCGTTCGGACTTTCTTCCTCTCCACAGATTCCATGAGCAGTGTATGAGCATTCTTTTTTTTCTTTTTTTTTAATCTTTTTCTCAAGCTGCTTCCTTCCCCGTGTAAAAAAAGGGAGATAACATTGGTTTATTATATAGTGCATGCAAGTTTGTGATATAACTGGATACAACTTTACAAATACCAAAAAGGACAGTATCTGTGCTATGTTACGAATGGCGAAGATGTACATTAAAGAGTATCAGCTCCATGTATAGTATTGACCTGTAATGGTGAAATTGTCTCTTTTCAGGTCAACGGATGCATCTCCACGGGTAAGGAGGCCAATGTTTACCACGCCATGAACGGCGATGGGGACGAACTGGCCGTCAAGATTTACAAGACTTCAATTCTCATCTTCAAGGACAGAGACAGATATGTTTCAGGGGATCACAGGTATTTACATAGACCCTTATTCTTAAACATATTAGGGCTGATGCACCCACATTTGATAGGGCTTTCATAGAGGTTGTGGGTATTTGTCAAGGCTGTCATTGAGGTTGTGGGTATTTGGTAAGGCTTTCATAGAGGTTGTGGGTACTTGGCAAGGCTTTCATTGAGGTTGTGGGTATTTGGCAAGGCTTTCATAGAAGTTGTGTGTTTTTGGTAAGGCTTTCATAGAGGTTGTGGGTATTTGTTAAGGCTTTCATAGAGTTTTTTGTGGGTTATCTTTCCTACTTATTTTAAAGTCTTCATAAATACTTGCATGGTTCAGCCTTGTTCACTTATGCTTCACTATTTAAACCTTGGATTCATAGTTCATTCTACACAATTTAGAACCTTCATTTTGCCCTTGAAGTTAATAATTTAGCATTTATTCAAGCTCTGAGGAAAATTCAACTAGTATTATGTCAACTATATTATTTAGTATTAGCATCATGCACTCACTCACTTCCCAGGCTCATGCACAGGGGTAAGGAATATTCTACTTCAGTATGTTATGTCGAATATATTATCTAGCATAGCCATCACTCACCTGTATACTTATTCAATATTAGCATTACCCACACACACACACACACTTATTCACTATCCCCATCACCCTCACACTCAGGTTCCGCCATGGGTATGGGAAGAACAACCCGCGCAAGATGGTCCGAACGTGGGCCGAGAAGGAGACCAGCAACCTCTTCCGTCTGTTCAACTGTGGCCTTCCCGTGCCCCGCCCCATCATGCTGCGCTCCCACGTCCTCATCATGGAGTTCCTCGGCACAAACTCCATCCCCGCGCCAAGACTGAAGGCAGGTGTTAAGTATTCTTGTAGGGGTGCCTCAGAGCTACTACTTTGGGGCCCTGCTGCACTCTTGTTAGGGTTAAAGTGAGGGAGAACGTCAAGCTAGAGTGTCACTTGAGATCATGTCTGCCTTTCCTTCCTTTCTTGACTCTGTTTTTGCTGTGATTCCTTCTTCCTCCTTTCTAGCTTCCTTTCTGCTTTGATATTCCACATTTTATTATACTACTGGTGCTTTTTTTATGCCTGTTTCTTGTTTTTTGTTTGGCTGACTTGCCTTACTGGAGCACTTGAGTTGCTTATTATGATTTACCAAAGTTTGAATCGCTCTAAATAGAAAAGATTCATCTGGTATTGAAAAAGTATGTGTTGTTCAAGGTCTCAAGTTCAATAGAATCTTCAGTCAGTTCACATTAAATTGATATTCGATTGTATTTTCTGTATGACAAGATTAATGAAGGTTTATTATTATTATTATTATTAGGGTTTTATCATGTAAGTTGCAACTGTTTTATCTTCTCAAGCTGCTTCCTTTGCTGTAAAAAAGTTGTAACGATGTCTATATTCAAATGAATGAATGAAGCTCTACAATAAAAGGAAAAACAAGTGTGTATATGTGCTATAGTATGAATGGTGTGTATATGTGCGTGTATGTGTGTGTGTGTGGGAAGGCAGAAGCATGTAATATAATCGTGTATGTTTGCAGGACGCTGAGATCTCCGAGTCCAAGGCGCGGGAGCTGTACCTTGAGCTGGTGGAGAACATGTGGACAATGTACCGGGAGTGTCGGCTGGTGCACGCTGACCTCAGTGAATTCAACCTGCTGTGAGTGTGTGCCGAGAACCTTTACGATACACAGACAACCCTACACCTCACACAGACACTACACTCTACACTATACATTATACTGCTGTGAGTGTGTGCCAGGAGCCTTAACAACACACAGACAGCCCTACACAACCTACATACTCTCTTATACTATATACAGTGTACCAAGACCCTTAACAACGTACAGACAGCCCTACATAACCTACAGGGGCTTTACACAATACACAGACTACCCTACACATTATACAGACATTTCACACAATCTACAAACTATCTTACACACTATACAGATTCCTACACAACACACAGACTCCTATGCAATATATAAACCATCGTACACAATATATAAACAGTCTTACAAAATATACAGACTCTCCTACGCAAAGATATGGAGATTTTATACACACATGCACATCTGTATCTCTTTTGGGTGTTATTTTCATCTCCGTTTTGCAGGTATCACAAGGGCCGGGCGTACATCATTGATGTCTCCCAGTCTGTCGGCCCTGACCACCCCCACGCCTTGGAGTTCTTGCGGAAGGACTGCACGAACATCACAGGTAAGTTGGACTCCTGGTTAAGTCTTTTCATCCTTCATCCTTTTCCATTGTTTAATATTTTCATCTTTTCTTGAGTTGCGTTGAAAAGTGTCCCTGATTAGATTTTCCTTCGTCCTTACTCTCCGTCCCTTGATTGACGTTCGTAAATGTCCTGAAGTGTTTTCTTACTCCTCTTGTGTGAGGTTTTAAGTTGCGTTGACTGTTTTGCTCCCCTCTTCCCTTTCGCTTTATCAACTTACAGGAGCAGCACCACCACTATATCTCTTCATATTCCTACAGTTTCCCCATCAACTCAGTAGCTGCGGGGATCATGTTTCTTAATGGTCCCTCTTAGTGAGAAAAATGAGAAAAAATCAACACTCACACAAACCATTTCATAATATATATCAAAGCATTTGTGATCAGTTTATGCATCATCTATTTTGGGGGGTTTATATCGTGGCACAAATTTGGCCCGTCACTGGTACACGGTAAAGCCACAAATTTGGCCTGTCGCTGCTACCGGGCTAAATTTATTCAGGTATTTTCAAGGGACTATATCTCTTAAATAAATGTCTCTAGTACAGTTTCCCCATTAAACTCAAGCAGATATTTGTAAACGTTAAAATATAGGGACCATTTGACATACTATTCCTCCTGCTGTTATCGCTCCCAAAGCAACCTGACCTCACCTAAACATTGTGACTCTAAACTGAGGATCTATTTCAGCATACATTCCACACATATCTACACGATACCTATATACATTAGTGCCTTACATATTCCTCAAGTCCTCCTCCTATCCACCCCATACAGAGTTCTTCAAGAAAAAAAACGTGCCCACGATGAAAGTTCAGGAGCTGTTCAACTTCATCGTGGACCCGAGCGTCACCAAGGAGAACCGCTCGGCATACCTGGAGCACATGAAGGAGGTGGCGTCGCAGCGGGGACACCTGACGGACCAGGAGAAGGTGGACGAGGAGGTGTTCAAGAATGTCTTTATCCCCAAAACGCTGGACCAGGTGAGAGATTTGGGGGTGGGTTTTTTTATATATATTTTTAATTTTTAAAATTTTTTTTTTTACAACAAAGGAGACAGCTCAAGGGCACAAAAAAACGTAAACAACAATAAAAAAAAGCCCGCTACTCACTGCTCGCAAAATTGTTATTGTTATTCTTATTATTTTTCTTCTGTTCTTTTTTTTCTTTTTCTACTTTTTCTTTTACTTTCTTGTTCTCCATCTTTTCTTCTTCATTTAATTCTTGTTCTTGGTGTTCTTCTTCCTCTTCTGTTTCTTCTTCTTCTAATTCTTCTTCTTGGTGTTGTTGTTTTTATTCTTCAATTTTATCCACTTTTCTGTCATTTATTTTCTTGTTATTAGTTATCGGAGTTATTATGTCATTGAGCTCTTCTTTTTATTATTATTGTTATCATTTATCAGAATTATGTCAACGTTGATAATCGAAACTCACAAGCCTTTCAACATGACACTAAATAATCTTTCTTGTGGTTCATTCTTGCAAATTGTTTCGTCTAATAATCTCACTTCCTTCTCTTGGGTCAGATTTTGAAAGAGGTTTTGAGGATTTGAAATATTGAAACTCGTCATTATTTCAGGTCTTTTAATATGGCACAAAATCATCTATCTCACATTTCATCCTTGGCAATCATTTCATCTATATAATAACTTGACATTATTCTCTTAAGTCATACATTTTGAAAGAGATCTTGAGGCCTCGTAGAACTGAAACTCGTCATCATTTCAGGTCTTTTAATATGGCACAAAATCATCTATCTCACATTTCATCCTTGGCAATCATTTTATCTGTATAATAACTTCACATACTTCTCTTGGGTCATAGATTTTGAAAGAGATCTTGAGGCCTCATAGAACTGAAACTCATCATCATTTCAAATCTTTAAACATGGCAGAAAACCATCTATATATCTCACATTTCCTTCTTGTCCATCATTTCATCTATTAACAACTTTGTATCCACCTTACAGATCATAGATTTTGAGGGAGACTTCGTGGACTTGAGGCTCGGGGAGAAGACTGAGAAAGACATCCCATACATTAGTGTTCTGGGCATGAAGAACGACCTCAGCGGACCAGCGCTTCCCGAGGACACGGCGGGCCAGGACACATCTGAGTCAGGGGAGGAAGACAGCGGAGGTGAGTGAAAGGGATTTGTTTTAGTATAGGAGAAGATTGAGGAAAGGAAGGAGAGAAGGGACACAGAAGTTATAGGGGAGAGGGATTTGTTTTAGTATAGGAGGAGATGAAGGACAGGAAGAAGGAGAGAAGGGACACAGACATTGTAAGGGGAAAAGGATTTGTTATAGTATAGGAGAAGATGAAGGAAAGGAAGGAGAGAAGGGCATCATAAGTTCATGAGTGGGTCACCTAACCACTTTCTATGGAACACAGCCCTGTCGTATAGCAAGGACTGCCTGTACGGGAAAGGAAAGGAGAGAACAGTAGGAATGCATGAAGGAAATTCCACCATCTATGCTCCCTTATGAAAGAGCCTGTCATGAACAAGAAGTGAAGCAGCTCGGATACCCTCACATGAAAGATAATACTATAATACCTGAACAAGGGAGAATCAGAGCCTGAAAATGATCACACCAAGACATTCAAGGACAAGAAGTTAGCATTGAACGATGAGATCTATCACAAACCTGTTGAAAGACATGGAAGAGTTGCCACAAGGGTTTTAGAATGATGGACGATCGTGGAAAGGAAATAAATCACACATAATCAACAAATATGAGAAGAATAGAAGAAACAAGAAGAAATTAATGGGAAAACGTTACATCAAACCAATCTGCTGAGTATGTGAAAAGGTGACCAAAAAATACAGTGGTTTTGCCTTAGAGGTATTCCCATTACAATCATATGTATATTTTATTGTGCAGAAAAGGAGGCAGCTTACAGTAAAAAGAGAAAAGAGGAATCATAGAAACCCACTGGTACTGCTCCTCCTAAAGAGCATATGGTAAAAGAATTCCAAGAGAGAGAGAGACAGAATCATTTGGAGAGGCATCCTGATACTCACCTCCATTTAGAAGCCTTGAACCAATCACCTGGATATGTGGACAGTTCTACAATAAAACAGTGGTGCAGTGAAGAGCTATCATACTATTCACTGTGTCTCATATTGCACTTCCATTGTAATGTGTATAGTCTCAGTCACGTCATGAACCCCAAGTGCCGTGTGAAGGGATGCAGCACCTACATTTTTCTCTTCAGGTGAGGAAACCGAGGACAAGGAGGCAGGGGGCAGCCGCATCACACCCGGCAGGCAGAAAGGCGAGTCCCTGGACGAGAAGAAGGAGCGGAAGAAGGCAGTGAAGGAGGCGCAAGCGGAGAAGAGGAAAATAAAAGTCAAAAAGCATGTGAAAAAGAAGGCTGAGAAGGAGAGAAGGAAAAAGCACTAGACTTGCGTTAATAGGTCATGGAATTGTACCTTTGTTGAGTGTAAGAGAATGACTGTGAGCGAAGAACTGGAGGACCAAGAGTGAAAAGCATATTAAAAGAAGGCCAAGAAAGAGTAGGAAAAAACATTAGAGATGCATTATTAGTTTATAGAAGTTTACCCTTATAGAATGTAAGAAGCAGAACACAGAAAATATACTGTATGGAAAGAAAGGAGATGTTAGTGTGATTGAATATGCAGTTTAATTTATCCAACAAATTATGACGGCAATTTCGAAAAGGCCAAATTGATCGTTCCTTAAAAATTCATAAAAGTGGAACTACAAATATTAATTAAAGTTGTAGGATTTGGAAGTACATATTGAACTTAAGTACCAATTGCTAGTATGGAAAGGACGGCTGAGAAAGAGATACTAGAGATATGTTATTAGGTTCTAGAAATGTAGCTTTGTTGAGTGTTAGACAAGAACCAGAAAACCTCTCCAAGAATATATTGAAGGTAAGGAGATGCTGGTATGAATGAAGATGCATTTAATGAGAAGGAAAAAAACAGACTTCCGTGATCAGGTTTTAAAAATGTACCTTTGTTAAATGTTAGACAAGAACCAGAAAACTCCTCAAATTAATGAGAAGGAAAAAACAGACTTCCGTGATCAGGTTCTAGAAATATACCTTTGTTGACTGTAAAAGAGGAACTAGAAAACCCCTCAAATAATATATGTAAAAGGAGATGCTGGTATGAATGAAGATGCATTTAATGAGAAGGAAAAAAACAGACTTCCGTGATCAGGTTTTAAAAATGTACCTTTGTTAAATGTTAGACAAGAACCAGAAAACTCCTCAAAGAATTTACGCAAAGGAAGGAGATGTTAGTATGAATGAATATGCATTTAATGAGAAGGAAAAAACAGACTTCTGTGATCGGGTTTTAGAAATATACCTTTGTTGACTGTAAAAGAGGAACTAGAAAACCCCTCAAATAATATATGTAAAAGGAGATGCTGGTATGAATGAAGATGCATTTAATGAGAAGGAAAAATCAGACTTCTGTGATCAGGTTCTAGAAATGTACCTTTGTTGAGTGTTAGACAAGAACCAGAAAACCCCTCAAAGAATATATTGAAGGAAAGGAGATGTTAGTATGAATGAATATGCATTTAGTAATTTAACAGACAAGAGTTGCGACATCAGGTTTGAATGAAAGGCTTTATTGAAGGCTTTGTATGAATGCATAAAAGTGAAATTAGTGAGAGAAGAATTATTGAGCCGAGTTGCAGGACTTGAAGGTACTGAAGTGAAGTAGTGTGACCTTAAAGTTTAATTAAAAGTTCATTATAAATTCATAAAAGTAGAAGAAGAATTACTATAAATCAGAGTTGCAGAATTTGAAGGTACTGAAGTGAAGTAGTGTGGTCTTAAATATGAATGGAAAGTTTAATTAAAAGTTCAATATAAATTCATAAAAGTAGAAGAAGAATTACTATAAAATCAAGGTTCCAGGATTTGAAGGTGGTGAAGTAATGTGACCTTAGATATGAATGAAAAGTTTAATTAAAAGTTCAGTATAAATTCATAAAAGTAGAACAAGAATTACTTTAAAATCAAAGTTCCAGGATTTGAAGGTGGTGAAGGAATGTGACCTTAGATATGAATGAAAAGTTTTATTGAAAGTTCAGTATAAATTCATGAAAGTAGAACAAGACTTACTAAATATCGAAGTTCCAGGATTTGAAGATTTTAAATGGCAGAATTGAAAAGAAGACATTCATTAGAGAGCAATTTTTTTATGATTATTTTTTTTTACAGCAAAGGAAAGAACTCAAGGGCAAAAATGAAATGAAAAAAAGACTAGGAAAAAAATCAGAAGTATATATGTTTTTCAGGTCCAGAAGTACATGAATTTTCTTCCATTTCTAAACCCAAATATTTTCCGGTTTAAAAGCGAAATATCACTCTGCGGAAGTTTTAATATATTTTTCTGCTTTCTGTGATGTTAAGATGATAGGATTACAGGTCAATTTCAGAGTATTGTTCTGAATTACACATTGGATTTATTTATAGTAAGGATTAGCCATGCAACATTTTTAAATCACCCTCACCTCTCATTCTCTGTTGGCGTCTTAAGGGGCTATTACGCTGGGCAAATTTTCCGTGGATCTTCAGTCAAACCACGATTTCCGCTGGCGTGGTTCTCATGTGTTTCTTGTTATTGCTGATGATGATGATGGTGAGTAATACCGTCATCCTTCAGTGAAATCTACCGTAGCTTTGGAAGATCGTGGACACGTCAGAAAACCACGGAAATATGAGAACCACGCCAGCGGAAATCGTGGTTTGACTGAAGATCCACGGAAAATTTGCCCAGTGTAATTGCCCCTTTAGCGAGAGTTTTTAGTTAGACGTGAGTGAAACATGTCCTTACGAGAGTCGATTTTTATTTATATACGATACTGAATGAATAAATGGGATACAACACTGATATTAGGGTCTTATTTGATGGTTTGATAGTGGAATATTGGAGAAAACACACATATCAGGGACTTATTATATGCTTTGATAGGGAAAATTTTCTCACTATAAAAATATGAGTTTGCACTGATAGAGAAGAACCTATTTTTGTTGTTTTCGTTCACATTATTAAAAGTTTCTGGTGCAATCAATTCCAAAAGTCTAATGTGTTACTTAAGTTTTAAAAATACACCTTTGTTGAGTGTGAAAGAAGAATTAGAAAACCCCTCAAAGAATATATGTAAAGGAAGGCTTTGTATAAATTCATAGAAGTGAAAATTAGTGGAAGAAGAATCATTGAGCAGAGTTGCAGGATTTGAAGGTGTTGCAGTGAAGTAGTGTGACCTTAAATATAAGTGAAAAGTTTTAGTGAAAGTTTGGTATCAGAATTTTTCATTATTTTTATGCAAATTGCTACTAATCACCCACATACAAGTTTCTATATCAAGGGTAATTAATCTTAATGTAAGTTCACCATAGAATCATGAGTAATTACAGAATACACTAGGAAATATACCCTAGAACCATCATCACCTGCTTTAATAGTCTGTAATCAATAATAGAATAAGTTAGCTGTCAAATACTTAACTGTGGCACCCAGGAAATTCTTAACAACCCATTAGACACAATTATGACATCAGGATTTATTGTACAGAGTCTAGTCATGTCAATTAAGTGTACCCTATGGTCTGATATTAACCCCTTGTTCTGTCAGTGGTTATCAGTGTGGTTTGATAGTCTGGCTTGTGAACTAAGTATTGAGTAAGACCAGATTGAGGTTGTTTGGACATGTGAGGAGAAAAACACATCCTGAACTTTGAGGTAGAGGGCAGAAGACCGCCAGGAAGGCCAAGGAAGATGTGGAGAAAGGTGGAGGAGGAAGATATGAGGAGGCTGAACATCACGGGAGAAATGGCTATGGACCGGTAACAGTGAAGGAGGCTCATATCCCGTCCAACCCAACCCCATCATAGGGAATAAATGGACGTTAAACGATGATGATGAATTAACAAAACATTAAGCAAAGGAAGTGAATGTTAGAGTATCAACCATTCACCTCGCTCATGGCTATACTAAAGTGGTACTCAGGCCCTATTAGCAGGTGTACAGCCGAGCCAGGAGTGAGTCTTTTGTTCCTGTTAACTAGAATCAGCTGCCCAGGTACCCAGTTATCAGGTTGGGTTCCTCGTTATCTAATTAAAACCATTGTCACGATTCATAGTTCCCCACCTCGCCAGCCTATCCAGAGTGAGTATTTTTGTTCCTGTATATGTGAATCAGCCTGCCCAAGTACCCAGTTATCAGGTTGGGGTCCTTGTTATCTAATTAAAACCATTGTCATGTTCCATAGTTCCCCACCTCGCCAGCCTATTCAGAGTCAGTGTTTTTGTTCCTGTATATCTGAATCAGCCTGCCCAAGTACCCAGTTATCAGGTTGGGGTCCTTGTTATCTAATTAAAAACATTGTTACATTCCATAGTTACCCATCTCGCCAACCTGTTCAGAGTGAGTGATTCTGTTCCTGTAAACTTGAATGAGTCTCTCTATGTTGTTATCAGTCTCGTTATGTCCTTATCAATCTTCTTATGTCCTTATAATTGGTGAACAACAAAACTTATATAGGCCGTCTGGATTTCTGTAGTCTCCTATATCCTTATGCCAAGTACCGAGTTACCAGGTGAAAGATGAACGAGTGCCGGGACTGCTTAACCACTCCTTACCCTGACCGGAGCTTCGACTCGAGACCACACAGTACAAGCCCCAGGCAATTGTACTTCCTTCCCTTGTCCTCATTCTCTCCTGAGCACTGGGCGTGGCAGCAGGAGTTTGACGTCCCGGCTACACTGAGGCGGCTTGTGGAGGGCTGCTTCAGGGTCTATGGGATGAAAGGTGAGTGTGTTTTGAATGTATTTTGCTTTATATAACTTGTTTTAATGGGAGAGAGGGGGGGTCTTCTAGGGGTAGTTTATATGGGTTCCTGATTGATATTGATGTTTAGTATGTAGTAACTATTTGCCCATTTGTCTGTGTGTTTAATTATGATATTGTTTAGTATATAGTATCTTATCTATTTGTATCTATTTGTCTATCTTCATCTATTTGGTCTTTCATTGTCTGTCTATCTATATGTCTAATTTGTCTACCAATTCATCTATCTTATCTACCTGTCTTATCTATCCATATGTCTATCAATCTCAAGTATCTAATTTGTCTACCTATTATCTATACCTCTGTCTATCTATCCATATGTCTATCAATCTCAGTATCTAATTTGTCTACCTATTATCTATACCTCTGTCTATCTATCCATATGTCTATCAATCTCAAGTATCTAATTTGTCTACTTATTATCTATACCTCTGTCTATCCATATGTCTATCAATCTCAAGTATCTAATTTGTCTACTTATTATCTATACCTGTCTATCTATCCATATGTCTATCAATCTCAAGTATCTAATTTGTCTACTTATTATCTATACCTCTGTCTATCTATCCATATGTCTATCAATCTCAAGTATCTAATTTGTCTACTTATTATCTATACCTCTGTCTATCTATCCATATGTCTATCAATCTCAACAGGACGCACACACATCTAACTTATCTCAAGTATCCCCATTTTAAACTCTCCAAAGTCTACATTATTAACTATTGGTCTATGGTAGTTAAAGCAAGGTGCCCAATCATCTATGTACCTCAAGTTTTAAGTATCTTCAGTGACCTTTTTTTTTTCTTTTGTTTTATTTCCTTATTTCAATCTAAAGCCAACTGTATTAAACTTGTCTCCATTTCTTTATCCTCCCCCTCATATCCTTCTTCACAGCTCTTCATTTTAGGTCATAGACGATATTATAAGTATGCTTCAGTGATTGATCCTCGTATGGCCGGGTTACTCTTTTTCCTATTTCAATTCACAGAACCTAACTATATACTCCGCCATAGTCTCCATTTCTTTATTCTCCTCCTCGTCTATCATTTCCATAGCTCTTTATTTTAGGTTGTAGGAGAAAGTCTTAAGTATGGTTGGGCTAATTATGTGATGCTCGATTGTTTGGGGTAAGAGCGAACTAGGTAATCTCTCTCTCTCTCTCTCTCTCTCTCTCTCTCTCTCTCTCTCTGCCGTTACTGTGCGAGTTCTTAATCCACCAGAGATCGCGTAGGGCTTATAGATAACAGCCGTGTGTATTGAGGGTAGACAGCAGAGGCGTTTAGTTGAGATTGATGAAATTAGATAAAGAGGTACAGAAAAAAACATATACCAATACGATGAGGGGGTACTTGAGTTTAAAGGGTGCCTGGGTTGTTCAGTTCACCATGGCCCGATCATGTGCTAGACCCGAAGAAGTTTAATGTCGCCAGTCCCTTAGAATATATTACCCACTGAAGACATAAGGGTAATACTAAGCCTACCTATTTAAGACACAAGGAAGTACCATGACCTATTGAGATTTTGGGTAATACTATGCCCATTGATGACTTAAGGGGAAACTCTTACCCATCGAAGACATGATGGGAATACTATGCTCATTGAAGTAGGCAATAGTAGAGAGCCCATTCATGACATAAGATACCATACGTCCATTGATGACTCGGTATCATTGATGACAAGATACCATGCCCAATGAAGACAGATTACCAAGGCCATTAATGACTTTGAATACCATGCCCATTGATGACTTAATATACCATTCCCATTGATGACTAATATACCATAAGTCCATTGATGACTCGGTATCATTGATGACAAGATACCATGCCCAATGAAGACAGATTACCATGGCCATTAATGACTTTGAATACCATGCCCATTGATGACTTAATATACCATATGTCCATTCATGACTCAGAATACCATACCCATTGATGATTCAGAATACCATGCCCATTGAAGCTAGTAGAATGTCCAATACCTACTAATACATATGATTCTCTGGCCAGGTGATCACATTGTTACCTCCCATCAGTCACATTTTTCAACATTTTTCTTTGCCAGTCGTGCAGAATCTTTACTCTCCTCGTTCTTTCAGGAAGTGTGGGCTGCTTTGAAGAGTGATGCAGTTCAAGATTAGGAAGCCATGGATGCAGGAGTCGCTAAGGAGTTATATGGAGTCAGATGACCCTTGGAAGCACAGAGGAGAGTGGACGCTGGGATGTAGTGAATAGACGAGACTCCGTAGAGGAAAAGGAGAAGAAGGAAAAAAGAAAAGAGGAAAGAAATGAGACGATAAGAAGATTTGTTTGTCTCTTGCCAGTTCTGCGAGAAGAAAAAATCACTGGATGGAAACAGGAGAAAGGAGAGGGGTATAGAAAAGAGGTTCAACGCTATCATCAGCCACCCAGTTAAGTGTCAAAAGGGTTCTGTTTAGTCAATTCTGCGTCTGATTTTGCTTTCACAGTTAATGCTAGCCTTGTGTTGATTAGAAGTTGAGTATATCAGTCATTGCATACTAAATTGGGCTAGAAACTCCTCCCCTTCAGCCTCACCCACCCAGATAGTGTCAAAAGGGTTCTGTTTAGTCAATTCTGCTTCTCATTTTCCTTTTCACTGTTAATGGCAGCTTTGTGTTGATAGGAAGTTGGGTATATCATAGACACCATACACTGAATACGTCCAGCAATTTGCCCCATCCCTCCCTCACCCAGCCAGATAAGTGTTAAATGAGCTACATTAAGTTAATCTGATCTTGCTTTTCACAGTTAATGGCAGCCTTGTTTTGATAGGAAGTTGAGTATATCATAGACACCATACACTGAATTGATCCAGAACTTTGCCCCATCCCTCCCTCACCCAGCCAGATAAGTGTTAAATGAGCTCCGTTAAGTTAATTCTGCTTCTGATTTTGCTTTTCACAGTTAATGGCAGCCTTGTTTTGATTAGTAGTTGAGTATGTCATAGTCATTGCATACTAAATTGGTCTAGAAACTCCTCCCCTTCAGCCTCAGCCACCCAGAAAGTGTCAAAAGGGTTCAGCTTAAGTCAATTCTGCCTCTGATTTTGCTTTCATAGTTAATGGCAGCCTTGTGTCGATAGGAAGTTGAAGATATTATAATAATCATACACTAAAGACAGCGGGGATCCTGGGTCAGTTTAGTGTACAGTGACTACATCACAAACTTACAGCAAGCCCTCTACGTATTAGACTTCTATATTTGGGGTAATTTCTAGTCCTGTCCTGCTGTAACTCCCCTTTCGTGTCTTAATCTTTTAATTCAGTAACGTAGTAGTCGCTGGGAAACTCGGGAATAGCCTTGCATGTCTCTGCTTGAGTGGATTCATATATATTGTGTGGACTTTTAGCTATCTGGGAGAACGTCTTTCAAAATCAGTCTGATTCTTGGAGCAAGACTTTCACCCTTCTCTGGCATGCATCAGGCTTAACGTGTTATGGTTCTTTGCTTGCATGATTAATTCCACCAATGTTCTCTTTAATTAACTTCCCATGATTCAACAGGTAAAACTATTAATTATAACCAGTGTGCTGCCCTAACTGAATTTACCAGTCCTCTTTATTAGCAGTAACAACAAAGTATGGTTACACGAAGTCCATAATACCCGAAAGAGGCTCCGGAGATGAAGTGGAACATTTTTGTTGAAGTCAAACAAGACAGGTGGCCCCCACAATTACATTTATTAATCAACCTTCCTTGGAATAGTGCAGACCAGTTGGCTGGTGAGGGAAGTGCTGTGGTCCTGGCTTCTTCTTGCCTTGAACCTTCCTCAGAGGCCGTGCAGGGGTGTGGGTCAGCCAGGCATCACTCCTCCGTCACCTTCGCTTGTCCTGCCAGTGTGGAGGAAATCTTGCACATTGAGGTGGAACAACTCGGCTGCTAAGACCCTTACTTCAGGAGCTTGTCTAGAAGAATCGTGTAATGTGAGGACCCGGTGGCCAGGACAGCGACCATGGGAGTGCTGTGAAGAAACAAGTTTCAGCATCAGTTCAAATATGGTTGCAGATTTAGTGCTGTTCATATCTGCATACAAATATATATTTTTAAAAATGTTTTAAATATGAGAACTCTGTCTTAAAACCCAATGGTTCTCATCTTTTTCCGGAGGCTTGTTGAAGTATTTTCGACATTTACCTAAACAGTTCTTATTATATGGCAAATTGTATTCTGTAATAAAAGTTTTATATCCATAAAAGGTTACAATACTGATGAATTAAAAACTTCTATAAAAACTTCTAAAGCTTGACTTCAAATTAGATAATGATGTGCTTAGCAGTGCAATGAAGCTACTCGGGTACCACAGTCTTAAGTAGACGTACACTGAGCATCATGGAGTAAAGGCATCACAAGATGAGCTGTTTGGGTGACTTCTACTCAAGATCCTGCTAACAATGACACAACACTGTCCCCCTGCTGGGAAAAACAGATCACATAGTAAAGCACACTGGCCATACAGGCAGTTAAACCACTTTCATCTTCCTTAAGCTTTTGAAACTATCCTGAGCAGGGAAGTGAATAAGTAGTAGAAGTGGCATGATAACTTAAGATGATTAGGGTAGACTATTGAAAGTAATTAGAGGAGAGTGCAGCCAATACTTAAATGTCTCTGCTCTGGGAGGGAGAATGCTTCCTCCGCTTCAAACTTGATTCAATCCTTCAGTAGTTCTCTTCATCCCAGGTCAGCAAGCCTTGTAAGAGTCACCTGGTCAGCCTGAACTATCCAGCCACGCCAGCCGTATATCTCCCCCTGCAAAATGTACATTAGCTTAGTAATTCATATTAATTTAGTGTCAGTGTTACACAAGTTATAACAGTCTCGCACGGCTCACATTGGCGATGAAAAGACTGAATACTGGATATGAATAAACAAAACAAAAAAGTGCTTGCTGACTCGTAAATAATTGGCAGCATTAGAAAAAGGTCTTAAAATCCCCATAGCTCTTAACTTATTTCTTTAGTATAATACTATATATTTTTTTAATTCTTACACCACCAGGACCAGTGGGAACATATACGAGTTAATGGACCTAAAGAATATGGCACAATGAAATATCATAACGTATATCCATGCCACTATCATACTACTGATGTAAAATAAATCTTTCCATAACCATAACTGATATTTATTTCTATATTAATTAAATTTTTGTTATTGCCATTATTAATTGTTATACATTTTTTATTATTAAGTGTTTACTATTGGTACTCTCCAATTATTCATATTTGATATCAAAACACTGATGTTTGCTAAAAAAAAAAGGTTCTAAGCCGTTCTCTGGAGCCTGTGCAGCAAACTCGGCAATATACACATATAATCAACATTTAAGTTCCAGTCTTGGGAAGTATCCTGCCATATTTAGCATCATCCGGCTGCTTGGCAAACGGTTTTTCAGAAAGATTTCCACCAGAGAGCAATCAAATTTTCAATCCCCGCAGGCCTGTGTTACGAGCGTGGCGTTACCTGGGAGTCACACGGCAAACTCTACGGGCACAGCCACCCACGTTTACACTACTCAACGGCTATGGTTGCTGTATATAGATTGCGGTGGCCGACCTAAACTACCACAGACTTATTGACACAATCTATTTTGTCGTAGTTTTACTTAAAATCAGAAAATGGAATATAACAAGGTCAATGGGGGGGGGGCTGCAATGATTACCGGGGAAGCTTAATTAACCAGAGAAGTGAAAAATATACTTTCATTTCCGCCAAAACGCGCCAGGAATATTAACCTAGTGAAAAAATAAATAAGTAGTTTTATTTTAGCTAAACCGCAACACATTATGAACGGCCTTTTATTATATCTCTCTATACGACAGCTTATGATCACCCACTACATCTCTCTCTCTCTCTCTCTCTCTCTCTCTCTCTCTCTCTCACATACACACACACAAAGCCAGCTCCTGTTGAACTGAGGCGCCTCCCTCCTATCCTCTCTCCGTATCTGTTAGTCATTTAGCGGTTATTTACTCCCTAGTGAGACTGGCCTATAAATCACGCAACCGAAACTCCACTTCTACACTCATTTCAACACCCTTGTAGTAGAGAAACAACAGAGCAGTTATTGAAGTAACGTACCATTGTATCTTTTTAGTTTCCTGGAGCTATTTCCATATGTATCCTTAGCTGTATAATCACACTCTGTACTGCCTGGGGGTTGGGATGGCATGCTCCTCCCTTATCCTTTGTTGTTTACTTGCAACAATAAACAATCAATCAATCGTATTTTACACTAACGAGCCCTCAATCACACGAGAGCGATGAGGAGACGGTTGTTCGGTGTTTGTAGTCAATGATCGACCCATGATTCGACCAACCAACACGCCTCACTCTCCACGCCACAAGTATGCTTCCTATTAACACTACAGAAGCTCACACTATATAACAAGTAGTACAGTATGCCCCCTCACTCTCCACGCCACAAGTATGCTTCCTATTAACACTACAGAAGCTCACACTATATGACAAAGAGTACAGTATGCCCCCTCACTCTCCACGCCACAAGTATGCTTCCTATTAACACTACAGAAGCTCACACTATATAACAAGTAGTACAGTATGCCCCCTCACTCTCCACGCCACAAGTATGCTTCCTATTAACACTACAGAAGCTCACATTATATAACAAGTAGTACAGTATGCCCCCTCACTCTCCACGCCACAAGTATGCTTCCTATTAACACTACAGAAGCTCACACTATATAACAAGTAGTACAGTATGCCCCCTCACTCTCCACGCCACAAGTATGCTTCCTATTAACACTACAGAAGCTCTCACTATATAACAAAGAGTACAGTATGCCCCCTCACTCTCCACGCCACAAGTATGCTTCCTATTAACACTACAGAAGCTCACACTATATAACAAGTAGTACAGTATGCCCCCTCACTCTCCACGCCACAAGTATGCTTCCTATTAACACTACAGAAGCTCACACTATATAACAAGTAGTACAGTATGCCCCCTCACTCTCCACGCCACAAGTATGCTTCCTATTAACACTACAGAAGCTCACACTATATAACAAAGAGTACAGTATGCCCCCTCACTCTTCCCGCCATAATTATGCTTCCCATTAACGTTACAGCAGCTAAGTTTTTATGCAGACTACAAATACTATATATACGTTATGCTACATCCTTACATTTTATACTATTGCTTATATTGCAGAGAAATAGTAAAAGACACCTCTCCTCCCGAAATTGATCTCTTTTGGCTTTTCATAACTTTTGTCTCTGTAGGAACATCGATTAGCGGGCTTTTTTTTTTTTACAGCTTTTTTTTTGCCCTTGAGCAGTTTCTTAAGCTGTAAAAAAAAAACAGCTTTACGTAAGGTGGTAGTCTAACTAATGCCTGACTTAAAACTCTACCTCTTTCCCACCTCAATGCACTGCCACAAAGTTCATCCAAAACCCATATTATACTCATATCCCCCCTAAGATAAAACGAGTCAATAGCTTTTAATAGTGTCTTTGTGGGAACAGCGATTAGCGGGCTTTTTTTTTTAATCCTTTTTTTGTGGCCCTTGAGCGGTTCTTAGCTGTAAAAAAAAAGTTAAGCGCCTGCTGCCTCGTTCTCACCTCAATGCACTACCACAAAGCTCATTCCAAAGCTATATATATATTTTTTACAATACAGGAAGCAATTTAAGGGCAACAACAACAAAAAAAGTAGAAAATAAAGCCCGCTAATCGCTCCTCCTAAAAAATATAAAAGTAAAGAGAGGTCAATTTCGGGTGGAGGGGTGTCTTGATCTTGCACTAATACCCCTGCCAACCTGGAGTATCCCATAAGCTCAAATACAATCACTAGCTTACAATAACATACCATAGCAGTTTACTTATCTCAAGGGATCGGAGCTCTCTGGGGCCGCACGTCCTCTCCGTCCTGCAGCCTGGGGAGAATAGAAAACGGGCGATCAGAGCCTAGCCAATGACCTTCCCTGGAGTGCGCCACGTCACCAATGGGGAATGCGTAAAGACCACGTTATCGTACTCACCAAACTAGATTTTCCTATTTCTAACGCATAATGACTGCAAAAAACCCTCTATAATGAACATTTTTAGCAATAAATATAGATAGGTATCGTTAGTTTTGTGGGTGGGACTTTTTTTAGCCTGAAATCGGGGAAAATGAGAAGCTGAGAACGACAGTCTGGCAACGGTGCACCAATGAACGATGCTAATTCCAGCTTCATAGTTGTCTCCTAAGAATAGTTTCGCTTCTACTAGACGTAATTTCATGGTAGCTTTCCGTGCGTGTCTTGTGATTGTTCTTGGTGTTATGTTAGGTATATATAATCAGGCCATTCGTATGTGTGTTATGGCAAGGCTAAATTGTTATGTATACCTAAAGATGTAGTTGGATTTGCGGTAGTTAGGTAGTTAGTTGTTAGTTTTAGATTGCTAGTGTGTTCAAATCATGTGTAATACCCAGAGATCTCAGCTTGGATAGGTGGTAGTTCATATACAGTTAATAGTTAGTTAGTTGGTTGGTTTCTTAGTGTGTATATGTGTTAAAATCATTTGTATCCAGAAATCTCAAATAGGTGGTAGTTCATAGACAGTTAATAGTTAGTTAGTTAGTTAGTTGGTTGGTTTCTTAGTGTGTTTGTGTTAAAATCATTTGTATCCAGAAATCTCAAATATGTGGTAGTTCATAGACAGTTAATACTTAGTTAGTTAGTTGGTTGGTTGGTTTCTTAAGTGTGTATAAGTGTTAAAATCATTTGTATCCAGAAATCTCAAATAGGTGGTAGTTCATAGACAGTTAATATTTAGTTAGTTAGCTGGTTTCTTAGTGTGTGTGTGTGTTAAAATCATTTGTATCCAGAAATCTCAAATAGGTGGTAGTTCATAGAGTTAATAGTTAGTTAGTTAGTGTGTGTGTGTTGAAATCATGGGTACCTAGATATCACAGCCTCTTCATGATCCAGTAATACTAATCATGGACAGAACGAGACTCAATTAAACCAACAAGTGGATCACCAATGAGCTCGTTAGACAGTAAAACGACGTACGTGTTAATAGAAATACGATTGAATTAGGCAGTCGGTTTTATTTAGGTTTTTGATATATTATAAAAACCTTAGCTACACACACACACACACACACACACACACACACAAACACACACCCCACTCCCTATCCTTTCCCACACGCCCTCCAGCTATTCTCCAAACATTATCTAATCACATATCTTGCCATTAGGGTGTGAGACGAAGACGAGGAATAGAAGGAGAGTGAGAGAGAGTTCATGCGGCGTGATTGCCAAGCGCGCAGCCAGTCAGTCAGTCAGGCCATCAGTCAGTCAGTCAGTCAGTCTTCGGCCTCGTCTTCGCTTTGTGTAATCAGCGACACCTTGTTCGTCTATAGATACCCTGACTTGCGACGCCGCCTCCCCATCTCACTTACAGACGTTCGGAGGAGGTTTCAATACTACCACGACAGGATCCGATACCGTTATTGGGTCGGCTTGAGGATTTGATTGATAGGATTAGAGCTTTTGTTTGGTGAGGAATACTTAGACATAATTAATCAAGCATGACAAAGGATAGAACATACTAGGAAACACTTAAATATCTCTATCTGGTCCTCTTGTTAATTTTAGCATATTTGATATAAAAGATAACGTCCCGTCAATCTGATGAAATAATAGTATGTCAGTCTCGATGTAATAAATTAATAATGTGTAATAATTATTGAAAGATGTATTAATTGACAAAATATTCAAGTATATATGATTCGATAGGTTTTATTTTGGTAGTTTATTGAGTAGAAAAAAATTACTGTACCAAAGAGACGGAAATGAGCACCGAAGCCACGCGCAGCTACAGTTTATGATCCCAACTTCACCTTTTTTTTACTGTATTAATAAAAATCGCTGGGAAAGGAAATGTGAAAACCTCGTAAAAAATGTCCCTCACATTCGTTTTCTTACTTTCTGTTCGTAGCGTCAAGTATTTTCTTCCTTTTCTCGTCATTTTATAGAGGAGAGTCAAGGTACGTGAGGAGGAGAGTACTCTTACTGCATCAAGACATCAAGTACAGTCTCTTGATGCATGTGAAAACCTCGTTGATCTCCCTCACATGCATTACTTTTTGTTACTTTTGTTGAACTTTTTTCCTTTTCCCGGTATTTTAGAGGCAAAGCGAGGCGAGGCAAGGCAGGGCTGGGGTAGGTGCTGGGCCGCCCCGGTGCACGTCACAGCGATTCTCCTCGGCGGCCAGACGTGGAAAACTTTCATCTGAGGCTCCGTCCCTCCTGCATACATTATGAACGAGCGAGGCCTCCGTCTGGGCACCCAAATACCGATACCAGTCAAAACTTACGACCTTCCCCTTACAAACACCGATCAAAATCTTAACTAAACCAGCAAAACAAGACCTGGACGTGAGATAACGGATAGGAAACGGCGGAACTTCATGTAACGCTAGTTCGTGGTTGTTGAGACGCCGAAGTCCGCGCCGTGGCCTTGGATTCGAACGCACCCCTTTCCGCCACAGGACAAATTGATCCTAATGTAAAGCTACAAGCTGATTGGCGATGCTGCGGATCACGAAGTGTGACGTGATTGAATTTGGACCAATCAAAGCTGGTGATACAGCCCGGACGGATGAGTGGCCCGTCAAACATCCAATCAGTAATTGTTGATGACTTGACGCGTCGGAGTGAGCCAGCTACCACCGCCACCACCACCACCTCCTCCGCCGCCGCAGAATCCCTCCTCCTCCTCCTCTTCTCCTCCTTCGTATCTGTTTCTTCTTGTCATCTCTTTTTCCTCTCCCTTCCTCTTTCCTCTATTCATATCAACACGTATCTTTCTTCCATTCCTTATCATCAAACACTCTCTCCTCCTTCCTCTGTTCTCTCTCTTGCTCCTCCTCCTCTTCCCTCCTCCTCCTCCTCCTTCATTTCGTTCTTGGGAGGTGCATGGAAGGGGGAGGCATTTCTGAAGTCTGAAGTGTTGTTGACCTGACTGGATTTCTCGTGGTATGAACGTAAGAAAGAAGAGAAGGGAAGAAGAGATAAGAAGAGAGGGAGAGCAGAAAGAAAAAAGGAAAAGAAATGGAGAAGAAGAGGAAAGATTAAAGAGATTGAAGAAAATGCGGAGATGAAGAAGAAAAGGAGAGAGTGAGAAGAAGCGTCAAGTATGTTAGCGCTCTGATGATTGCTCGTGAGGTAATCTTCCTTGAGGGTACGGTTGTGGGGTGACTAGAAGCTTCACACACCACGGTTAGCAAATACAGGTGACCGCCGAGTCTTTGAGAGAGGTCCAACGCCGTCTATGGCTAACTTACTGAATGGTTCTTGGGTAACTGAACGGGACAAAGGGTTGCTGAAGGAAATGCCTCACTTTAAACAGGAAAACAGCGAGTCATACATCACGGCGGCCACTATAAAAAAAATTCACCTGCGCCACTACTACGGGTTCCTGAGACCGCGTTCCTCATCCTCCATCTCTCCATCACTTCGTTCTAGGGGAGAAGGAGGAGGAAGGGGAGGAATGAGTGACATAAGACTGTCATTAATAGGATTTAGTTTGTGGTAATCTCAGCAATCGTGTAACCCAATTAGCGCCACCAATGCCAACCACTTGAATCCTTAACCAATCCAAAACAGAGGCGAATCGATAAGCGAAGATGATTGCATGGAAATAAATTAAGGGGTGGAAATAACGTGTGGTGTTGTGTTGTGTTGTGTTGTGGTGTGTTTACTTTTATTAATATGATTATGATTATGATTATTATTATTATTATTATTATTATTACTATTATTATTATACTGCAACTATTACTACTGTTATTACTACTACTACTACTACTATTACGATCATTACTACTTTTACTACGAGAGAGAGAGAGAGAGAGAACAATACACTTTCACAGCGTTCAAGCAGGAAGCTGTCTACTTATTTACTTGCTTATTATTCATCTAATTAATTAGCTAATTGAGTAATCGTGTTAACAATTTACCTGGATGCTCGTTTTTTCCTTTCTCTCATATAACGCGCCGCTCCGCACGGGGAAAATATTGCCGACAGACAGACAGACGGACGCAGAGACAGAGAGACAGAGACGGAAAAATAGCGTTTGCGTTAATTTAGTTTCGCTTCGCTGTGCTTCCAAACGAACGATGCATCACCGCCGCTTGAAAAGTCTGTTTGTTGCTTCGTATGTTCACGGGAGAGTTACGTAAGAAGAGAACATGTGTGATTCACCACGGCCCGATCACGATATGCACTCGGAATCACCACCAAGTACCCTTAATTAACCTGTCCGCTACGATTGGCACGGATTTCGCCTTCACTTGTAGCCAGGTAACAGATGCTCCCAGGTCTTTCTCTGCCTCTGTGGTGGATAATTGAGTGTTTCCCATGTGGTACTGGTGTGCTGGATATCCCCTTCCAAGATGCAGTACTTCACATTTATCTTCATTGAATTTTAACAGCCACTTTTTGCTCCACTCCTGAATCTTGGTGGTGTCTTTATATAGGAAATCCGCAGTCTCATTACTGGCCTGTGTCCTGTCAGTCTGTTCTGATAGTATCCTCTGTCCCACCCTCGCCGTCCATCCTGTTACTGTATAGACATGTCAAGCATTGCATTTTCTTCTCGTTACTCTGCGGCCATTCTGTAGTTTTTCCTTCCCCTAGACAAGAAGCAGCCTCATTATAGTAGATGTCTGGGTACTGCCGTGTGTGTGTGTGTGTGTGTGTGTGTGACAGACAGAAAAAGACAGACTTACATACACTACAGAAAACGCGTCTTTGTTCTATAATATCAGCGCATCATGACACACACACACACACACACACACACACACACGACGCGGAATAAAATAATATACAAAACTTTACGAGGTCGAATCAAAAGAAACGCAATCCCTTCCTCATTTGTTATTTTCCTCCTCATTTCGCTTTGAAGAAATAAAGAATTTGCCACCTATTCAGTTATCATTTATTTATTCATTTGGCGTTAATTGTTTGTCATAATAAAAAACCGCTTTGATGTGAGTCGAGTTTCTTCTTCCTTTCTCTCTCTTTATTAAAATCATTTGTCAGTCTTTTGTCCGAGGCGCAGAACACACTAAGAACTTATCACATGTATTAATTAATTCTTTGTGTATAATATAATGTTATGATTTTAAATATATATACACACACACACACACACACACACACACACACACACACACACACACACACACACACACACACCCTGTCTTTCTCTTCCTTCTCTCTCTTTTTCCCTCCTCTCCCTCTCTCATTCTTTCTTCCTTCCTACCATCATTCTCTCCTCCTCCCTTCCTTTCCTTCCCTCTCCCTCCCCTCCCTCCCTTTCATTCTTCCTTCCTGCCATCTTTCTTCTCTCCTCCTCCCTTCCTTAACTCCCTCTCTCCCTCCTCTCCCTCTCATTCTTTCTTCCATCCTTCCATTCTCCTCTTCTCCTCCCTTCCTTTCCTTCTCTCTCCCTCCTCTCCCTCTCATTCTCTCCCTACCATCTTTCTCCTCTCCTCCCTTCCTTAACTCGCTCCCTCCCTCCTTCCCTCCCCGTCTTTCTCCTCCTTCTACCATCATTCTCTTCTCCCTTCCTTAACTCCCTCCCTTCCCATCTCCTACAGTCCTCTTCCTTCCCTCTCATTCTTTCTTCCTTCCTACCATTTCTCTCTTCTCCTCCCTTCCTTAACTCCCTTCCCTCTCTCCCTCCCTCCCTTCCCGTCTCCACACACACACACACACACACACTCACACACACACGCACATTCGTCATCTTCGCACGCGGCTCACTATTGGCTCTCACAAATAGAGCAAACAAGGTCCGGGGCGCCGAAATCTGGTTAAATAATGAGACGCCAACAAAGTGGAAAAGAAACAGTCGGATTGGCAGGGAAAACACCGCCCACGTTACCTCCAGTCAGCCAGTCAGCCACTCAACCGGTTAGTCCGATTAGGCAGCCGTCAGTTAGTCAGTGAGTCAGCCAGGCAATCAGATAGTTAGTTAGTTAGTTAGTTAGATAGTCAGTCAGTTAGGTAGGTAGTTAGTCAGTTAGGTAGTCAGTCAGTAAGTCAGTCAATCAGTCAACTGTTTACTTGTTCATCCATTTAGAGTCCGCTAGTCAGTCAGTCAGTCAGTCAGCCATATCTCTCTATCCCCGTCTCTCTCTCTCTCTCTCTCTCTCTCTCTCTCTCTCTCTCTCTCTTACTCTCTCTTCCTCTCCCTCTTCCTCTCCCTCTCACGCACGCACGCACACACACGCACATCCGTACATTATAATAGTTCCAGAAATAAATATAAGGAAATAATATTAATTCAGCTTCCGAAATTTTCCCTCGAGTTGCGTTAAGAGAAAAGGGAGGAAGAGAGGAAGGGAGGAAGAAAGGAAGGAAGGAAGGAATAAGGGTAGAAAAGTAAAAGAAAGGAGGAAGCGAGCGGAGGTATGGAGAAGGAAATGAAGGAGAAGGGAAGAAGAGAGAGAAAGGAAAGAATAGGGAAGAAAGAAGAGTTGGAAAAGGAAGAGAAGGGAAGAGAAGAAACAGGAGGGAGAAGAGAAGGGGAGAGGGAACGAATGAGAGAGACGGGAAGAAATGGGAGGGGAAGGAAAGAATAAGGAAAATAAGGAAAGGGAAGAAGAGGAAAGGGATAAAAAGGAAGAAAATTGAGAAGGAAAGGAAAAGGAAACGAAAAGGAAGGAAAGGAAAAGGAAGGGAAAGGAAAAGGAAGGGAAACGAAGGGGAGGGAAGAAAAGAGAAGAGAAACGATAAAAAAAGGAAAAGAAAGGGAAGGGAAAGGAAAGAGAAGGAAAGGAACGAAAGGAAAGGGAAGGGAGAGAGAGAGAGAGAGAGAGAGAGAGAGAGAGAGAGAGAGAGAGAGAGAGAGAGAGAGAGAGAGAGAGAGAGAGAGAGAGAGAGAGAGAGAGAGAGAGAGAGAGAGAGAGAGAGAGAGAGCGCGGAGCGAGGGGGAGAAATGTGAAAAGTGATGTGATAAATGAGGGGAAAAATACGAGATGGGGAGGAAGGGAGAGGAGGAGGAGGAGGGAGAGGGGAGAGAGAGGACGGATGTTTAGGGGAGAGGAAAATGGGAGAGGAGAAGAGAGTTGTGGGGGAGGTGAGCACATGTTTTATCTTGTGTGTGTGTGTGTGTGTGTGTGTGTGTGTGTGTGTGTGTGTGTGTGTAGTGCTCGAAGCTGCTGATATTTCGTTAGGATTCATAATACTCTAATGATTTATACAAGATTTTTTTTTTTTTGCTTCTTTCATTCACTTCAGTCCGTTCAAAAAGACGACATTCGACTGATTTATAAGTTGTAGTATTTGGAGTGATTAGATTCTTATACACTTACAGAACTTTCAGTACTATTCAATACGAGTAATTTAAATGAGGAAGGGGGGAAAGGGGAAGGTAAGGTAAGGCAAGGCAAGGCAAGGCAAGGCAAGGCAAGGCAAGGCAAGGCAAGGCAAGGCAAGGCAAGGCAAGGCAAGGCAAGGTAAGGTAAGGGAAGGGAAGGGAAGGGAAGGGAAGGGAAGGTGAGGTGAGGTGAGGTGAGGTGAGGTGAGGTGAGGTGAGGTGAGGTGAGGTGAGGTAAGGTAAGGTAAGAGAAGGGAAGGGAAGGAAAGAGAAGAAAATGAAAGGAAAGGAAAGAAAAACTGAATAGAAAAAATGAGAAAAAAAGGAAAGGAAAGGAAAGGAACGTATGTGAAAAGAAAGAGAAGGAAAGCTTGGCTCCTTCACCTCGTCTTGGCCTTTCGTATGTTCAAATACTTCAAAGACACTCGACGAATTCATAAGAGTTAGCAATACATGAGATTAGATTCTTACTCAGCTTCGTCTCTGCCTTTTCTTCATGTTCAAATACTTCAGACACTCGACGAATTTTCTGAAGGAAATGAACAAGTTGAAGATGAACCCAGATCTGGAGCACCAAAAAGTGCACGCAAGGAGGAAAACATTGAGGAAGTGCAAAGGTTAGTGATGCAAGACCGTCGAATATCTGTGAGGATGATATCTGAAGCTGTTGGCATTAGTACTGGCACAGTAGAGACAGTTCTGACCGAAGATCTGAAGCTTCACAAAGTCTGTGCCAAGTTCGTGCCAAAGATCCTCTCCGACGACCAGAAGCAGTTTCGTGTGGAATGTTGCACTGACATTCTCGAAATGATAGAGGCTGATTCAGCTTTCCTGAATAAGGTAGTGACTTGTGATGAGAGTTGGGTGTTCACCTATGACCCTGAGAGCAAACGGCAGAGTGCTCAGTGGAAGCACGCAAACTCCCCCAGGCCCAAAAAGGCAAAGATGAGCAAGTCACAAGAGAAGGCCATGGTCATTCCTTTCTTTGACTCCCAGGGGCTCATTCACATTGAATGGGTTCCTCAGGGTCAGTCTGTCAATAAGGAATATTATCTTACTGTTCTGAAAAGGTTCAGGGAGAAGATGAGGAAGAAGAGGCCTCAGCAGTGGAGGAGTGGTCAGTGGTGGTTCCACCAGGACAATGCCCCATGCCACAAGTCAACCCTGGTGACCACTTGGATGGCCGACAGGGGAATGAAAGTGATACAACACCCACCCTACAGCCCTGACCTAGCTCCTTGCGACTTCTTCATGTTCCCATGTATGAAAGACAGCCTCAGGGGAACCAGATTCCAGTCAACAGAGGAGCTGAAAGAGGCATCGGAAAGTTACCTGAAGGGACTACAGAAGAAGGACTTTGAGGAGGTCTTCCAGGAATGGGAGAGACGCATGCAAAAGTGTGTAGATGTGGGAGGCAATTATTTTGAAGGAGACAAAGTTTTGTAAGCTTATGAAAATAAATAGTATCTCTCCTGACATTTTCTCATTACTTATTGAACGTCCCTCGTACATGAGATTAGATTGTTATTCAGCTTCGTCTTGGCCTTTCGTATGTTAAAATACTTCAAAGACACTCGACGAATTTATAAGAGATTACACGAGATTAGATTCTCATTCAGCTTCGTCTTGGCCTTTCATCATGTTCAAATACTTCAAAGACACTGGACGAATTTACAAGAGTTAGCAATACACGAGATTAGATTCTTATTCAGCTTCGTAACTCAATAACTATTAATATACGTCTTTCCTCGCCTCTGTTTCTCCTTCCCAGTACGCTCAGACACACTTCAGACACACGCGAGACTAAACGAATTTGCGATGATTAAACGATTGCAAATTTTGATACATATAAAAGACTGGCAGTAATTATAGATATACCTCTTTTTTTCTAACTACTTCACTTTCTCTTGGCCTGTGAGAATGTTCAGGCGCTTTAGAGATATTACAAGAAGTTATTTAAATATGCGTTACAATGGAAGGATATTTAAATGATTCGCATTCTTTTTTCTCTTCCTTCTCTTCAATCTCCTGTTTTCTCTTAATATGCGTTGCTGTTTTCTCTCTTCGTTGTTAGCATTGTCTTATCTTTCCTCCTTTTCCTTACTTTTTCCTACTTCCCTAACCTTTTTTCTATTTTTTTTTCTCTCCCTTCCTCTCCCTGATCCGTTTCCCCTCCATTCTTATTCATTTCCCTCGTTTATTCCTTTATTTCTTACTTTATTTTTACGTTTCTTCCAATTACTCTTTCTCCAGCACATCGCCCTTCCTTCCTTCCTTTCGTTCCTTTCTATAAATATCAAAGGAAAAGAAGGACAATGAAGAGAAATGAAAAGTTGTGTCATTGTGAATATAGCGAGTTACGTTCATCTCATTCAACTTAATATTTTGCTACATCGAGTCCTCGCCTCTTATCAACACTTGAGAGATACAGCTTCCAGACAATTAGCGAATCTGCATTACAACTGCCAAGATTTTAATGCATTTATAAGATTCAATAAACATTAATGCGACACTCTTTTTTTAACTTCGTCTTTTTTCCTTCGCCTCGCCTCCTCTTCCGACGCTTTCGAAAAAACAACAACTTTCTTTTTAATTACTCTACATTACAAGAGCTCCCCCTCGTAACACGCTATCATATTTTCCTTATTATTATTATTATTATTATTATTGTTATTATCGGTCACAATGCACTGGTAATCGTCTTTTTGAGCATCTTTTCATTTCTCTTCATTGCCTTTCATTTCATTTGACATTTATATAAAGGTACGAAATGAATGAATGAATGAAGGAAGGAAGGAAGGAAGATGTGTGGGAGAGAGAGAAAGTGGAAGGGATGTAGAAATAAAGAAAGAAACATGGAAACATGGAAACATGGAAACATGGAAATGCAGGCAACAGAAAGCCTATTGGCTCATTACGAGGTCGCCCGCTTGGGTGATTTAATCTGCTCGACCGCCACTTGGGGCTTGGTGAGCAGATGAAAGCACCTCGATATTGAGGAGCAGATGGAAGCCCCTCGTTATTCAGTTTACTCCTGACGCAGCGAAATGACGGTCGATTCTATATTTGAAGGAGTTGATGGTATTCGCATTTACTACTTCTGAGGGAAGATTGTTCCAGTGGCGGATGACTCGGTTTGAAAAGAAACTCCTTCCAATGTCTGTGTTACATCGACTCGACTGAATGGGTAAACCGTTATTTCTAGTTCTTGAGTTGGTTTGCAGTTCAAAGAATTTGGAGTAATCGACGTTATTGAACTTTTTTAGATACTTGAAGACTTGAATCATATCCTCGTAGGCGTCTTTTCTCCAATGTAAAGAGATTGAGTCGCTTGAGTCGTTCCTCGTACGGTTGAGCCCTTAAGGTTGGAATCATCTTTGTGGCGCGTCGTTGAATCCTTTCCAGTAAAGCAATGTCCTTTCTGTAATTGGGAGACCAGAACTGCACTGCATACTCGAGGTGCGGTCTTACCATGGAATTATACAAGGATAGCATCACGTCTGGTGTTTTACACTCGAAGTTCCTCGCTATGAACCTGAGCATAATGTTGGCCTTGTTGTATGCATTTTTACAGTGATTCGCGTGTTTCAGGTCACTGCTGATAGTGACTCCAAGATCCTTTTCCTCCTGCATCGCTTGCAGAGGTCTCCCATTCATGATGTATGTGTGGTTACTATTTTGGGACCCAATGTGCATGACTTTGCATTTGTCAACATTAAAAGACATTTGCCATTTTTCCGACCATTCGATAATGTGATTGAGGTCTTTCTGAATGATTTCGCAGTCGGTCTTTGTGAGGGCATCTCCACCCACCTTGGTGTCATCTGCAAATTTCGATATTGTGGATTTCAGTCCTGATTCTAGGTCATTGATATATATGATAAAGAGGATGGGTCCCAGCACTGACCCTTGAGGCACTCCACTAGTGACTGGTAGCCAATCGGAAGGCTGTCCGTTGAGTAGTACTCGTTGTTTTCTGTCGGTGAGCCAATCTCTTATCCACGCGATCAGATTGGCTCCGATGCCCGCCGAGTGCAGTTTCTATAGGAGTCGCTCGTGCGGTACCTTGTCGAAGGCTTTTCTGAAAGTCCAGGTATATAACATCACTGGGGATGTGGGCATCCCAGTTCTTATATATACCTTGGAAGAAGTCTAATAAATTCGTTAGGCAGGAGCGCTTGTTTCTGAAGCCATGCTGGGTGTCGGAGATTACATTATTGTTTTCTAGAAACTTAACAAGTTTATCTCTAATAATCTTTTCGAGTATTTTTCCTGCCACTGATGTCAAACTTATGGGCCTGTAGTTTAATGCAACGCTTTTGTCTCCTTTTTTGAAAATCGGTGTTACGTTCGCCATCTTCCAGTCTTCCGGGACCTTGTTTAGTTGAACTGACCGGTTGAATATGGTAGTGAGTGGTTGAAGTATTTGTTGTTTAAGCTCTTTTAATAACCGCGGGGACAAACTGTCGGGTCCCGTTGACTTGTTCGTGTCGAGTTTGTCCAAGTACTTTTTTACTTCTTGGTCGCATATTGAGTCAATTTCAAGCGGCGTGATCTCACTCGGCGGGGCAGGGCTCTCGGGAATGGTTTCGATGTCCTCGACTGTGAATACGGATGCGAAGTTACTGTTGAGGATTCTGGCCATCTGTTTACTGTCCTGAGTTACAGATCCAGTCTCGTCTGTCAGGGGACCAATATTTGATTTTACTTTCTTTTTCGATCTTATGTACGTGAAGAATTTCTTGGAGTTAGTTTTGATTTCGCGCGCTATTTGCTTTTCATAGTTGCGTTTGCTACTCCGAATAAGGCTGCGACAAGCTCTGAGGCTGTTGTGGTACTGTGTGCTGGCTTCGGCCGTAGCATTCTCTTTCATCAAATTATAATTCCTTTTTTTAGGTTTACTGCCCTTTTATTTCTCTGGTCATCCACGGTGGATCTACGGCCCCATTTACTCGCCTGGATTTCGTAGGCACTGTAGCCTTCTCTACTTGCAACAGCTTATCTTTGAAGACGTTCCACGCGTTGTCGATTGTATTGTCGGTGATGCCAAGTTGGTCCCAGGTCGTAGGGGGAAGCAGCGCACGGGCTAAGTTGAAATTTCCTTTTGTAATCTGGTATCACTGATGGATTATCTACGAGTTTGTGACATATGTTGATATTAAAACGGATTAAGTGGTGATCGCACCCATTAAGTTTCTCACCAACTGTACAGTCGCGAATGAGGTCGGGGTCGCTTACTAATACCAGATCCAGCAGATTGTTTTCTCTTGTTGGTTGAGTTACAACTTGAGTGAGGAACGAATCCTCCACCATTTCTAAAAGCCTGTTACCCTCTTGATCTCCAGTCATCAGTCCCCAGTCAATGTTAGGGCAATTAAAGTCCCCAATTATAATTGCTTCCTTGCTTTGTGTTAGAGAGTGAATCTCTTCGTAGAGGCAGTGTCATCGGCTGCCTGTTGTTTCGGAGGCCTGTATACGGTTGCAAGTGTTAGTTTCTTGTTATTTGCGGTTATTTCCACATAGACAGAATCGTATTTCTCTGCGTCCTGTTTGTCTATTTTATGGCAGGGAGTGTACTTTTACGTAGCAAACTCCTCCTCCTTTCTTGTGCTTTCGACTTTTGTGGAAGCTTTCGTACCCAGGGAATGACATTTCGGATTCTAGATGGGTAGAGTTGGCCCAAGTCTCTGTGATGGCTACCACATCTGGTTTCTCTGTTGCAATATACGCCCTAATTTCGTCCTTTTTGGGTATTAAACTACGTGCATTTGTGTACATGATAGAAATGTGGCCGTGACGAGTTGTACCAGTTCGCTTGTCGGAGGCGTGGTTAGTTACACAGTTTCTTGTGGGTCGCACTGACGCTACGGGTTGGTTGATCAAGGGCTGCCTTTGCCCCGTCCTCGCCCGCCGTTTTTTGAAAGGCTTTTCGAAAAGCTTTTCACTGCCTCGTCCAGAAGCCTCCCGAAACGCGCCGATCCAACCTCATTCAGGTGTAGTCCATCGTTCCAAAACAAGTCTGGGCGCTCAAGGAAGTGGTGCCAGGCGTCTGTAAACGCCACGCCTTCGTCGTCACAAATTTCCTTCAGACTAGTATTGATGTTGCTCGCTTTGCTGTTGAAGCCGGCGTAAGCGCTGATTCTGGGTAGAATTCCAGAGACAATGACGTGAGGGGACTTGGTCTTGTAACGCCGAATGACCTGACGGTATTTTGATAGTAGGGCCTGAGTTTGAGTAGACTGAACGTCATTTGTCCCAGCTTGAATCAAATAAACTGTGTCTTCCTTCGCGAGTTCCGTGACAGCATCGACAGCTGAAGTAATGTCGTCCAATCTGGCTCCCGGAATACAATAACTCCTCCGCGTCTCTGTATTCCTGCCACAGAATTCCGTTAATTGACTAACCAGCGAATCCCTTACAAGTCTAACAGATGTTTTCAGCTTGTATGTGCCCTGAAACTGTGTCTGATCTACGCAGACCACAGCAGGAAGAATGGTCTTGTGGCGTCTAATGGATGAGTAGTGAGCAGTGGGAGTGTGGTGGCGACTGGACGTGGAGGCGTTAGGAGGGCTGGTAGCGGAGAGGGACAAGGGGGAGCCAAGGGAAGATGAGGAAGAGGCGGAAGGGGTTGACTGCAGGGGAGCAGAGGAGGAGGATGTTGAGGATGTGGAGGAGGGGACAGAGGCGGAGGAGGAGGAAGGGGCGGTAGGGGTTGACTGGGGTGGAGTTGAGGAGGAGGATGTTGAGGATGTGGAGGAGGGGACAGAGGCGGAGGAGGAGGAAGGGGCGGTAGGGGTTGACTGGGGAGGAGTAGAGGAGGAGGATGTAGAGGATGTGGAGGAGGGGACAGAGGCGGAGGAGGAGGAAGGGGCGGTAGGGGTTGACTGGGGAGGAGTAGAGGAGGAGGATGTAGAGGAGGGGGGAGAAGAAATGTATGAGGAGGTGGCAGAGGCGGAGGAGGAGGAAGAGGAAGAAGGGGTTGGCTGGGGGGGAGTAGAGGAGGAGGATGTTGATGATGTGGAGGAGGGGGCAGAGTTGGAGGAGGAGGAAGGGGCGGAAGAGAAGAGTGAGGAAGAGGAAGGGGAGGAGGAAGAGTAGGTGGTGGTGATGGTGGGATGGGTGGGGAGGGGCGGGGTGGGCGGTGCTGGTGGTGGAGTGTGAAGAGGTAGAAGAAGACGAAGAAGAAGAAGAAGAAGAAGAAGAAGAAGAAGAAGAAGAAGAAGAAGAAGAAGAAGAAGAAGAAGAAGAAGAAGAAGAAGAAGAAGAAGAAGAAGAAGAAGAAGAAGAAGAAGAAGGGAGTTGAGGGTGTGACGTCACGATGTCCCAGAGTAACGCATTGGAGCGTTGTAGATCCTCGTTGGTTGTTTGTAGTGCCTGAATACGTAAGTCTAAGACACAGTACCTACACATCGCGTCGCTGGTTTGGTAATGAATCGCAGCATATTTCTTTGAACAATTACAGCAATTGAAATAGTTGGACGGCATGATTACTTCTTTTTTTATTTTTTTATTTACTGTTGCAAGACGATATATCGGTGAACTTTACAGTTAAGATGAATTTTGTATCAACACCTGAAGGGAGGCGGCTTTAAATCGGTCGAGTCACGCGGGAGAGTTTGAGGTGTGGCGTCTATGAGGGCCCACACGTGTTTTCCCTCCGGGATTAAAATTCTCTGGGGGATTAAACTTTTCCTCCTTTTCAAAACAGGTGTGCTGGTATACGGGTCAAGCTTTGTACTTCTACGTTAGTGACAGATTTTCTACGTTAGTTAGACACAAGAAGCTCACTGTCTTTCACTGGGTGCTGTGTTAGGTCGTGTAGTTGTAATCCTACTGAGGAAAGACAGGAAACACAAAAAAGTCGATTAATAACTTAACCGCTCGTGGCTGTAGCAGGGAAGTCCTCTCACTGTAAGGTAATCCTCGCAACACTTCAAACACTAGTTAGACGCGTCACAGCACTGAGTTAGACGTTAATTAATTAGGTTGAGTGGTGCTAAATAAGACAAGTAAACAAGCACAGTTAGTCGTTCGATTTCTGAGAAGGCGTACGGGCCTATTTAAGTAACGGTTAATTAAAAACGTGGATGAACGGATTTCAAAAGTTGTGACGTTAAAATGTAACACACGGAGTCGATTTACACACACGGAGTCGATTTACACACAAAATAACAAGTGTCGTTTCACCAGACGAGGCGAAAAGCAAGGTTAAGGTTTGATGCCGGTAGGGCAGCGAGGTCAACGTCCGTCCCTTTGAGGAGGTCAGGCGAGAAGGAAGGGAAAACGGATTAGAGAAAGGAAGGAAGGAAAGGAGGGAAAGAAAAAAAAGTAGAAAAAAGTAGGAAAGTTAAAGGTAAGGAAAAGTAACCAAGGTAAAACTAATCTAACAATGAAGAAAGAAAACACCAACGAATATTAAGAGAAAAGAGGAGAACGAAGAAGAGAAAGAGAGAACGAAAAAGCGAATCAAGGAAAGAAAGGAAAGGAAGAGAGAAGGAGATAGAGAGAATGAGACAAGAGAAAAGAAAAAGAAACATTGGATAAAGAGATAAAAAAAAACATAGGGGAGAGAAAAGAACAGGGAGAGGAGAGAGGGAGGGAGAGAGAGAGAGAGACAATGGGACAGGAAGTGAAGCAGGGAGGGAAGGGAAGGTAGCGAGGAAGGGAGAGACAGGGGAGGGAGGGAAAGGGAGAGAAGGGAGGGAGGAAAACAGGGAGGAAAGGAAGGGGAGAGAAGGGAGGGAGGGAAGGGAGAGAAGGGAGGAAAGGAGGGAAGGGAGAGGAGGTAGTGTCCGAAGCCAATCCTGAAATAAGTAAATTACGATCATTTATATTCTGGGAGGAGGAGGAGGAGGAGGAGGAAGAGGAGGAGGAGGGATAAGGTGGAGATGAAGAAGAGGAAGCAGGAAGGTGATGGAGAGGGCAAAGTGAAGGAGGAGGAGGAAGAGGAGGAGGAGAGGAAAGGGAGGAAGAAGAGGGTAGAGATTAAGAAGGGGAAGGAAGAAGAAAAGGAGAAGAGAAGCGGAGGAAGGAAAAGGAAAATTAGAAGACAAAGGAAAGAAGAAAGGAGGGAGAGAGGAAAGGAAGAAGAGAGGAAAATAGGGGATGGTGGGTGAGCGGTTTGCCGTCCCAACCTCCAATCTACAGGCCAAGGTTCGATTCCCGGCACCAACTACTGTACATTTCGAGACATATCGCCGTTTTATCACAAGTTTTCCAATAACAGTACCAGCGTGAACAATGGAAAGGTACTTATCATTATTTTACCTTTGTTTCATCCCTAAGGCAACACGCGCCATCAATCACTTCCCTTAATACCTACATCCATTCCCACGCAATATTCATCAGCTCAGTTAAGTGAGTTCAATTTTGATTAAGTGGCGACTATATCAATTCACTTTTACTATTGTTTTTTTAATATATCTAGTTCAATCTGTAAAGGGTCGAATCTCCTTATTCATATACCATATACACCCACGCAGGATTTGTCTGTTCATTTGAGAGCGTTCAGTTTTGATCAAGTCACGACTATATGAAATCAGTTTTTTTCTATTGTTTTATAAATTTCCTGCGTTTTAATCAGTAATGATTCTGTTTTCCTTGTTATTACTGTCAATACCCATGCGATGATTACCCGTTGATTTGAATGCGATGAATTATGGCGACAATGTCAATTTACTCATTCTTTGGTTATCTATTGTTAGTGGGCTTTAATTATCGGCGACTCCACTTTCCTTATCGACGTTGTTTATACTAGGCGACGCCTATATCAATGTGGGGAGGCGGTGGCTGAGTGGTTAACGTGTTGGCGCGGCGTCCAGGGGAACAAGGGTTTGCGTCCCGCCCGCCGCCACAAGCTGGGATTTTTCAGCCACCGTCGAGCGGCCTTAAACGACCCACATGCTGTCCTGAAGACCACCTGTCAACCCGGACTCTAGATTCTCTCTTTCTGAAAAGAGAGGATCAAAGGTAAGCTCAGGGGGTCAGTACGAGCCAAGCAGGATGGCGCCACTATAAACACCTGCCTACACCAAGATGGCCTGGGGCAGACCGCCAGGCTCCACAAAGAAAGCCTACCGGCGCTAGAGGCAGAACGTAAAAATAAATATGTTCACTCATTTTGTAACTCCTTTTGTCAGTGTGCTTTGTGTAACGAGTCCATCAGTGATTGCTGCTCTAGCCGGGCACCGCTAAGTGATATCGACGATTCAATTTCCGCATCAATCCATTTTCTCCTCAGTTCACTCGTAATGAAGAGCAAATGTGTTGGCTTGCTTGTTTTCCCCTGACGCACCCAATCACCATCAACACCATCATCACCACACATTACCAATCATTCACGTCTTCTTGATGTGATGTGATGGTGTCGGAGGTCCTGCCTTTACAACGGCACCTCCTGTTGTCTATTCGTCTTGGTCTTGCAGTTCTAATCTTTTCTCTCTTGCCTTCCACATCTGGTGTAGTATTTCTTTCTTCTCCTTCAGTCTTGCGTCTTCGAATAGAAATCTTCCAATTATTTCCTCCTCGGCTTCCTTCCTTCTTTCATTTCTCATTTTCTGGTGTTTTCCGATTCTAAACATACCCAAACACCCCTGCCACCCCTTCCACTCCTTCCTCTTCCCTAACCTCCTTCCCCCATAACGTACCCAAATCACCATCAACACCATCATCATCATCACACATTACCAATCATCATCATTACCCTGTCAATCAGCTCTCAACAGTCAATTTCCCGCCTCCTCTTAAGCCTCTTCGATTCTCTTCATTTCCCAGATTGCTCACGTCGGCACAAGTTTCAATTTCCTCCTCGCCTTCGCTGATCAGACGGAGCTTACGATGTTCTTTTGTTCCTTTTTTGTCACGGTGTATTTATTGACGTGCTAATAGGTAAGAGTGGAGCAATTGTTGTTGGTATTTCAATCTGCGTTGCTTGGATTTATAAGTGTTTTTTTTTTTTGTTATTTGCTTTTGTTTATTAGTTTTTGTGTGTGGTAATGAGAGTTCGCTGGTTATATCATTCACTCGTCTTTGTTCATTTCGTTATCGCATGTTATGGGTAAATGACTATCTATCTATCTATCTATCTATGTCATTTACCATCTGTGTTCATTCTTTCTTTCTCTTCCTTCCATCCTTCCTTTCCTTTTTTTGCCTTTTCATTTTCTCTCTCTCTCTCTCTCTCTCTTGTTCTATCTTTATCTATCTATCTATCTATCTATATTTTTCTATATCCATTCTTCTCTCTTCCTTCCATCGTTTCAATCTCTTCCTTTCCTTTTTAGTTTTCCTTTATTTCTTATCTTTTTTTCATTCCCCGCCCCCCCTTCTTTCTCTCTCTCTCTCTCTCTCTCTCTCTCTCTCTCTCTCTCTCGCCTACCCACAATGCTTACCCGTGCGGAAAGGTCCCAGCGAGTCCCAGCGAGTTAGCGAAGTACAAACAACTATACAAATACGGCATGTTGGCTTTGCGTACCGAGTCGGGTTGAGGCGGGAAGGCAACGCAAGTATATTAGGGAAGGAAGAGAGCACCAGTATACGAGGAAGACAAGACCAGTATATCAGAAAGGAAGGACACGGCAGTATATTAGAGATGAAAGCCAACTCCACTTAAGGAAGAGAACACAAATATATTAGATGAGAACACTGGTTGGGGTATGTTTAGAATTGGAAGACTCCAGAAGATTAGAAATGAAAGAAGATATTAATGTATTAGAAACGAGTTATAGCAGTATATCATTGAGGAAAGAACCAGTATATTAGAACTGGAAGATTGATTGATTGACGGACTAAGTGATTAAGTGTTTGGGGTTGTTTAGAATTGGAAGACAAGACCAATATATCATAAAACACACGAAAATACTAGAACTGGGAGACAAAACCGATATAATCTAAATGGAAGCTCGTGAGACACAAAACTATAGGGAGAAATTAACGACCATTAGCACACAAGTTTCGTGGGCGACTGTTCATTAACCCTTCAAGCCTTCCCTTTTGCCCTATCCCTATCACCTCGCTATACGTCACACAAACCTAACACTAATCATTACCAACAAACAACCACCAGCATAGTATTCCCTCAAGCCTTCCCTTTTATCCTATTTCTATCACCTTCCGAAACGTTCCAAAACATAACCCTACCAATCCACTCACGGTCTGGTCACATGCTGGACTCGGTGGATCTATAGACAAGGGTGATCTGACTTACCGTATGAGTGGTTGACCCTCTTGCTGATACGCCACACCTCCTCTCTCGCTCCATGGATTGAGAGCTCTGATGCCCCTCTCCGCATCGACTTGAGACCGCTCTGTGTGACTCGTGATTCGCTCGTCTTTGGTGATGCTTCGAAACTTATCTCATCGTTTCACCCTTTCCTTTAATGGTTAGGATGACATTTAGAAAGGTATATAGTAGAATGTGATGTTAAACTACTTCATTGTCATCTATATATCCCAGTAATGAGTGATCGTCGATGAAAGGCATGATAAAGATAGCTTGGCAATGATAGCAAGGCCTCCATTGGTTCATAACGTGTGTTCGTGTGTGTTACCCCGTGAGTTGCCATGCGCCTCCAGATGCCTGCGTGTTTTGTTGATGTATGTGCTGTATGTCTAAGATGAGCGATTAATCTACGGTATAATTCATCGCTTGTGAAAAGAATAAGATTTGCATTGTATTAGGGTTTTCAGAGTCACTCAAAAGAAGGGAAGTCAACGGTTTGGCAGAAGCGTGGTGGAAGCATCGCGCTCTGGAACTATGATCAGACCAGTGTGTGTGTGTGTGTGTGTGTGTTAACCGCGTCAGGTCATAGAGCGAGGACAATACCTGGAGTGCTAATTAGGGTCAGCAACGCAACAACAGGCAATGAAAGTCAGGTCAAACATGGCTTCATATAATTAAAATAACAGACGACACTATACACAGCAGCGTTCGTGAGCAAAATATTTCCATTTGTGAAGGGGAAAAGGGAGGAAAAGGGAGGGAAAGGGAGGAAAAGGGAGGAAAAGGGAGGGAAAGAGAAGAGGGAGAAGGGAATGAGGGATACCAAAGCACATAATACCTTTGCAAATAAATAAAATAAAAATAGAATAAATAATTAGAATAAACCTTTGCACAGACTCATGATAATATTAATAATAGTAGTAATAATAACATCAGAGAGGCTGCTTCATTTTCTACATCAGGTCCCTCTTCTTTTCTTCCTCGTTCTCTTCACCCACGTACAGCAATAATTATTAATAGCTATTCCTTTTAACACAGGATAGACACCGGGCAGCGGACTGGTCGGAATGGAAGCTGAGATGGGCCTGTTGATGCGTGCTGGGAAGGGAGGGAGAGAGGGAAGATGGGAAGGAAGGAAGATGGAAGAGAGATGATGGGATGAATGGAATGAGGGAAGATGAGAAGGAAGGAATGAGGAAAGGGAGGGAAGATTGCAAGAAATGAGGGAGAGAAGATAGAAGGTAAGGAAAGAGGAAGGGAGATGGGAAGGAAGGAAGGAAGGAAGGAAGATGGAAAGAATAAAGATGAAAATGAAGAACAAATCGGAGGGATAGAAAGAATGGAAGGGAATGAATGAATGAATGACAGAAGGATGAAACTATGACAGGGAGAGAGAAGAAAGGGAGGGAAGGAAGGGAAGGGAAGAGGAGGAAGGGAGAAAGGAAGGAAGGAAGGAAGGAAGGTTATGAAAAGCGGCGACATACAAGGTTGAACACACACACACACACACACACACACACACACACACACACACACACACACACACACACACACACATACATACATACATACATACATAGTTACATACATAAGGAATTGAGTCCGATTAAAAAAAAGAAAAGAAAAGAAAACGCAGATAACAGAAGCAATCAACATCACCGTCTTTCTTCCCGATTTCACTTCCCGATCTCGCTTCCCGATTTAATTTCCCGATCTCACTTCCGATTTTACTTCCCGATCTTACATATTTTCCTTCCTCTCTTCCCGACTTCCTTCCCGATCTCACTTCCCGATCTCACCTATCCGATCTCACTTCCCGATCTCACCTCCCGGTCTCACTCCCCGATCTCACCTACCCGATCTCACTTCCCGATTTCACCTTCCGATCTCATTTCCAAATTTCACCTCCCGATTTTACTTCCCGATCTCACTCCCCGATCTCACTTCCCGATCTTACTTCCCGATCTCACACTTCCCGATTTCACTTCCCGATGTCACTTCCCGATCTCACTGTAGCAGCCTCGAACTCCCTCTCAACACAACGCAAAACAGAACCCAAGGAACTCAAACACGTAGCGGGAACGGCAACACAACCTCGTATCATCATCATCAACAACATCAACAGCAACAACGTCAGCGTCAGCAACAGAACTCGGCAGCATCAGCACAACCAGGTGAGGAGAGGAGGGAGATGAGATGCTGAGGGGGAGGAGGAGGAGGAGGAGGGAATAGCAGATAGGGAAAGGAGATGATTAGGTAGAAGATAGAAGATAGAAGGAGTAGATTAGGTAGAAGGTAGGGTAGAAGGTAGAAGATAGAAGGTAAAAGTAGGTAGAAGTAGGTAGAAGGTAGAAGTAGGCAGAAGGTAGAAGATAGAAGATAGAAGGAGTAGATTAGGTAGAAGGTAGGGAAAGGAGATGATTAGGTAGAAAGGAAGGAGAAGGAGAGAGAACGAAAAAGTAGGGAAGGAGGATGGAAAGGAAGGATGAAAGTTGAGAATGAGTTAGAAGGGAGGATGAGGGAGGACGAATAGGAAGGAGGAGGATAGATGGAAGGAAAGGAAGGAGGAAGAAGGTAGAGGAGGAACGAGAAGAGAGAGAGAAAAGAGGAGAAAGGAGGAAGAGAAGAGAATTGAGGTAAAAGGATGATAGATAGAAAGAAAGAAAGGCAGAGGAGGAGGAGGAGGAGGAGGCAAAAGGGGACACCATCTCGTAACACCTTCCCTGCTCTTTCCTTTCCTCCCATAACTCCTCTTTCCCTCCTTCTCTCTCTTCCTTCTCTTCCTTCCTTCTCTCTCCCTCCTCTTACCTCCTTCTTCTCTCTCTCCCTCCCTCCCTGCTTTATCTTCCCTTCCACTATCCCTTCTCTTGTCTTCCTCTCTTCCTCCTCTTCCTCCTCCTCTTCTTCCTTCCCTCCTTCGCTTCTTCCAGACCCAATATAGCGTAAAAAAGCGAAAGCAGAGACGAGAATATACAACGAACAAGACATACAACGAACTCACACACACACACACACACACACACACACACACACACACACACACACACACACACACACACACACGAGCAACACGACGATTGTACACGTTGACTATAGTGTTATGTATATATGTACACACGCACACACACACACACACATCGTTATTTTTTTGTCTATATAAGGTTTAGTGGGATTGACCTCACTTCGGAAGGTCAGATCAGGTCAGGTCAGGTCACACAGACGCCGAAATAAAAAGTACACCTGTCTCTCTTTCTCTCTTTCTCTCTCTCTCACACACACCTGAGTTTAATTAGTTTTTTCAGGTATGTTCTTTCACTGTCTATAATGCCCCTCCGCGCCCCCTAAGTACATTTCTCTAATTTAGTTTATCATCTCTTTTTGCTTCGTTTTCTTCATTGAATTCAAAACTATCATTAACTTTAATTTCTCTATTCTGGCTTATTATTTCTTTGTTTTTCCATTTCTCCTCTTCCTCAAATTTACTGTCATCCACTTTTTCTTGTTTTCTGTTGATTTTTTTCCTTTCCTTCGCTTCTTCTCTTTCTCAAATTCACTATCATCCACTTTCTCTCCTGTTTTCTGTTGATTTTTTTCCTTTCCTTCGCTTTTTCTCTTTATGTTTCTTCCTCAAATTTACTGTCATCCACTTTTTCTTCTGTTTTCTGTTTTTTTCTTTCCTTTCCTTCGCTTCTTCTCCTTCTTAAATTCACTATTACCCACTCTTTCCTTTCTTTAGTCTGTCATTTACTGTGTTCTTTTTCCTTTCCTTTGCTTCGTCTATCACTAGTTTCTATTTTTCCTTCCTTTGTTCCGTCATTCACTAAGTGTTTCTGCATTTCCTTTCGTTCATCATCCTTTTGTTTCTCTTCTCATTTTCTTATAGTCTGACATCCATTAGTTGTTCTTTCCTTCAGTTCGTCATCCGCCTTTTCACTCCAGCCAGTCGTCCATTTCTCAATATTCTTTCATCCACTTCTTGTTCGTATTTCATCATCCACTTTCCTTATTGTCATCCACTGTATTCCTTTAACCTGTCATCCACTTGTCGTCATCTCTTACTTTTCTGTCAGTCGTCCAACGTTGCTAGATTGTCGTACTCTGCCTCCTGTTTGCCGATTTCCGACCCCAGAACTGCCTCCTCGACCCCAATAACTGCTTTCATATATAGTTATCGTTAAAATGGTTAATTATTGGCGATTTTTGGCAATAGCTATGGCTTAGAAACCGGTAAATACGAGGTTCTGAGTACGATAATCTGGGAACAGTAGTCAGTGCTCGGTTCCACTTCTTAGAGGACTTGGAGGCTTGCTGGTAGAGAGGGCAGGACAGTTGAGCTAGACCGAGGCTGTTTGTTCAGTCTGGCAAGCTTGAGGGAGCGTAACTCTTATTCAACTCTTTCCTCACGTTCCCATCAATACGTATTATAAACAGAACACTCATAAGACCAACGTTCTCTTTATGATATCACCGAAAAACATAGATCGTTGTAGTCCTGCCGAGATACAATTCAAAATCATACTTCTTCATCCTTTCTGGACACCACATACGCAAACACTCACTAATAACACACACAATCGAACACCGTATCACAAGTAGCGGCTGACGGAAGGGAGCGGAGAGGTTCAGAGGGTCGAGTCAGTCACCAGTGTTGCCAATCCATCCCTGCACGACAACCACACCGCGTCTCATCTCCTTAACAAAGTCACGTCTTCACCGGGACTTGGACACACTGGTTGGGGTCTCAGGGTCGTAGTGAGTCTCCGAGAGGTCTAATGAACACTAGCGAGTCTTTCCAATCCATCTCATATATATGCTCACCTTTCTCTGTCCTCTTTAACTTACCTGTATAGTCACTCGAACTTGTAAACGCTCGAAATGATCTCTGGGCCATAAGTTTTGGGCTTGACGAGTCCCAGAGAGGTCAGTTAAGAAATCACAAGTCTTTCCAGTCTTTTCCCTATACGCTGTTACCATTTATCGTCTTTTCAAAGCATCTACGTCATTGTTGGTACTCGTAAACACGCTGGAAGGGTCTCCGGGCCTTAAGTTTGGGGCATGATGAATTCTAGTCTTTTCAGTTCATCCCATATACACACATGTACCAAATCCACGTCACGCCGGTACTCGTAAACACGCTGGAAGGGTCTCCGGGCCTTAAGTTTGGGGCATGATGAGTACCAGTCTTTCCAGTTCATCCCATATACACACACGTACCAAATCCACGTCACGCCGGTACTCGTAAACAAGCTGGAAGGGTCTCCGGGCCTTAAGTTTGGGGCATGATGAGTTCCAGTCTTTCCAGGTCATCCCATATACACACACGTACCAAATCCACGTCACGCCGGTACTCGTAAACACGCTGGAAGGGTCTCTGGGCCTTAAGTTTGGGGCATGATGAGTTCCAGTCTTTCCAGTTCATCCCATATACACACACGCACCAAATCCACGTCACGCCGGTACTCGTAAACACGCTGGAAGGGTCTCTGGGCCTTAAGTCTGCGGCATGGTCAGCCCCAGAGCCTCGGCGTGCTTGCGTGCCTTCATCCTCAACTCGGCTATGGAGGAGTTCTTGGAGGAAACCCTCTCGGCGGCGGCCAGGGCGGAGAGGGCGAGCGGGTAGGTTGGGTGCGGGTAGTAGAGCAGCGGCGGGGTGGTCAGAGGGTTGCTGGCGGAGCTGTTACTGCTGCTGCTGCTGCTACTGCTGCCGCCAGTCCCCGCGCTGCTGTTGGTGTTGCTGTTGGTGCTGCTGCTGGTGCTGGAGGACCCCGTGATGCCGAGGGACACGGCGGCGGCGGCGGCGTACTGCGAGGGAAAGAGAGGAGAATCTGAACCTTTGTAGAAGAGAGTTGTAAGAGAAGTTGAACCTTTGTTACTATGCAGACGAGCGTTAGAGGGAGCCTGGGGCCATATTCTTAAGCACTTCGGCGCCCAAGCACACATATTCGGCTTTCGTAGGTGTTTTAGGCATTTCAAGGGGTATTTTAATGACCTTGGTGGTAGTTTGGCCCTTCTTCTGTATACCGTGAACTCAAAGAAACACTCATGAGAATCCAATGCAAGATGGCGCCACTATAAACACTCGCCTGCGCCACAACGGGCTGGGCCGACCATCAGGACCCACCAGTGAGGAATCCTAACGGCGCAATAGGCTGCGATGTAGAAGAAAAAAAAGTTGATCTGTCGTTTGGCCTTTGGAAGTAGTTGATGTGAGGGATGAAGCCAGCTGAGAAAACCGACCATAAGGCTTTTGTTGATATTACACATGAGTACTGAATGAAAGAGATGTGTCCGTGACCCTATTCCTGAACCTTTGTTACTGCACTGGTGCGCTTGTATACCTGTGGATTCAAGGTAAGTTTAACAAGGTAACTGGATACCTCTCCTCCCGAAATTGACCGCTCTTTCGGCCACCTCTTTGGATTCTTTTTGGGAGCAGCGAGTAGCGGGCTATTTTTTTTTTTTTATTATTGTTTACTTTTTTTGTGCCCTTAAGCTGTCCCCTTTGTTGTAGAAAAAAAAAGAAAAAAAAAGATGCACCCGTGACCCTATTCCTGAGCCTTTGTTACTACACTGGCGCGCTTGTATACCTGTGGATTCAAGGTAAGTTTAACAAGGTAACTGGACACCTCTCCTCCCGAAATTGACCGCTCTTTCGGCCACCTCTTTGGATTCTTTTTAAAAAAGAGAGAGATGCACCCGTGACCCTATTCCTGAACCTTTGTTACTACACTGGCACGCTTGTATACCTGTGGATTCAAGGTAAGTTTAACAAGGTAACTGGACACCTCTCCTCCCGAAATTGACCGCTCTTTCGGCCACCTCTTTGGAATCTTTTTGAGAGCAGCGAGTAGCGGTCTTTTTTTTATTATTGTTTACTTTTTTGTGCCCTTGAGCTGTATTCTTTGTTGTAATAAAAAAAAAAATCTTACCTGGTGGGCCGCGGACAGGAGCGCAGGGTCGAGGGACAGCGTCGGGAGGCTCGGCAGGCGGTCGTAGGGCGGGGGGTGCAGGCGAAGGGGTGACACGTAGGGGGCGACGCGGCAGGCCTCCAGGGGCACGCCGACGCTCCCCGAGGCCGCCAGACCCACCCCGGAGGTCATGACGCCCATGGGAGTGGCGGCGCCGGAGGAGGGAGACAGGAGCATGCCGGCTGTGGAGGAAAGACACATGCCTGCTACCCTGAGTTATATACAGTGGGAAAGGACACACACACACACACACACACACACACACACACACACAAAGGAAAAGTTGAACAAATACAGATACGGAGACGGGATCACACGAGCGTAAGCCCAGGCCCTGTAAAACTCTCTCTCTCTCTCTCTCTCTCTACCTGATGGATTAACACGCTCGGAATTCCCTTCGACTTTGCATTAATTTGATTATCTCATTTCTCACCGCTAATGATCAACGAAATGACCCCCGGCTTAGTACGGGAGAGAGAAAAAGGACGGGGGGAGGCGGGGAGGGGGAGGGGGAGTCTCTCTCTCTCTCTCTCTCTCTCTCTCTCTCTCTCTCTATCTCTATCTATCTATGTATTTATCTGTCTATTTTCTTCTTTCAATCGTCTTTTTCGTGTGTTTTAAGTTTTTTCTTCTCTTTTTTCCTTCTCGTTGTTTGGTTATTTCCTTTTCTCTGTCTCATCTTTCTCCTTTCCTTCCTTCCTTCCTTATTTTCTTTCCTTCTTCATCCAGTTATTTTTTCTTCTTTTCCAACTTTCCTCACTCCCTTTTCTTTTTCTCTCCATTTCTTCATTCCTTTTCCTCAACACTCTCTCTTTCCCTTCCTTCCTTCCTTCTCTTTTCCTTTCTCCCTTTCTTTCCTTCCCTCCTTCTTTCCCTCTTTCTTTCTCTTCAATACCTCTCTTCTCTCTCTCTCTCTCTCTCTCTCTCTCTCTCTCTCTCTCTCTCTCTCTCTCTCTAATTGTTGGTTACGTCTCTTCTCCTTGTATCTTTATCTTGCTCGCATTCATTCAGCTCATTTTTTTTTATTTCAGTTTTTCCTCCTCCTTACTTTTCTTGGATTTTCTTTTATTGTTTTCTGTCCCTCGGAATAATCCTCTACTTTGCTATCTAGTTCCCTTGTTTTGTGTTTTTCTGCCTTCTATTGTTCATTGTCTAACTCTTTTTCATTTTGCTTTTCTTCATATTTAAAACCGTTTTGTCTCTGTTTTTTTTCTGTCTTTTTCTCATCCATTTGAATCGTCATTATCCATTTCCCGTTTTTTTTTTCTACTGTTCATTGTCTTGCTTTTCTTCATTTTCCTTCTTTTCCCATTTCAAACCGTTCTGTCTCTCTGTTTTTCTCTGTCTTTTTTCTCATTCATTCGTATCATTTTTATCCATTTCCCTTCTGTCTGTTTCTGTCTCCTGTTTTTCTTTATATAACTCTTCTTCGTTTTCCTTCTTTCCCCATTTCAAACCGTTGTCTCTCTGTTTTTCTCTGTCTTTTTTCCATCTATTTGTACCGTTATCATCTATTTCCCTTCTGTCTGTTTCTGTCTGTTGTTCATTATCTAACTCTTTTTCATTTTGCTTTTCTCCATATTTCAAACCGTTCTGTCTCTCTATTTTTCTGTCTTTTTTCTCATTCATTTGTATCATTTTTATCCATTTCCCTTCTGTCTGTTTCTGTCTCCTGTTGTTTATTATCTACCCTTTTCTTTTTGCTGATATTCTGATGTTTTCCCCCACGGTTCCTTTTCTTCATTCCTCCATCTCCTCTTTTCATCAATTCTCCTTTCCTTTTCCTCAGCACTATTCTTCCCGTTTTCCTTCATTCTCTTTTCCTATCTCCCTCCCATCCCTACCTTTTTCCTTCTTTTCAATACCTCTCTTCTCCTTCCATGTTGTCCTCTTCATGTCTTCCTCCCGTAAGTCAAGATTCGTGTAGTAGTCGGCGCTGGTGTCACGCTCGTTGCCCACGTGTGATTGAACTCTATGACGCCAGCTACATCAACATCATTATGGGTTAACAGTCTCTCAGTGAAGAACACAAAGCTACCTAACGCGCACGCCCTCCATACAATCTCGTCCCGTTCCCTCCTCTGCTTGGGTTATCCAGCATCTCTCTCCTCCTCCCATGTTGCCATCTTCATCTCTTTCTACAGTAAGTCAAGATTCGTGTAGTGATGATGCGTAATGGTGTCTTAATGAACAACACCCAAGCTACCTAACGCGCACGCCTCCTTACAATCTCGTCTCGTTCCCTTCTCTGCTTGGCTTGCCCCTCCCTCTCTCCCTCTCTTCCTCTCTCTCTCTCTCTGGCTCGCCCTCACAAAATGGCCTCCTCCTCCTCCTCCTCTCTCTTTTGTTGCTGGTGCAGTATCGGAGTTCATCGCTTCATCTCACATAAAGTTTCCTGCTGGCCGGTCATTCTATCCTCTCTCTCCTTTCCCTTCCTTCCCTTTCTCTTCTTTTTCTTCATTTTTTTTATCCATGGCTTCTTTGGTGTTGATGTGGGAGACTTGCTTTTTGTTTTTTTTGTTTTGTTTTTTCTTCGTTATTTTCTGAGTTTTTGCCTTTTCTTTCTTTCTTTCTTTCTTTCTTTCGTATGTTTTAGTTATCCATCTATTTCACGCTGTTTTTTTTCTTTTTCTACGGTTCCTTCTTCTTCCTTCTCTTCTTCTTTGTCTCTCTTTCTCCTTTTCCTCCTCTTCTTCTTCTTTATCCTCATTCCTTCTCTTCCCTTTCATCCTCCTCCTTGTTTCTGATCCTATTCATTTTCTTCTTCTTTCTTCTTATTCTCCTTTTTCCCTTTCTCCTTATTCCTCTTCCTCTTCCTCTTCTTCCTCCTCGCTGCTGCTGTCGTTATATTCTTCTTCCTCCTCCTCCTCCTCCTCCTCCTCCTCCTCGTCATCTTCTCCTTTCCTCTCATACTTTTACATTGTCATCATCCTCCTCCTCCTCCTCCGCCTAATCCTCCTTCTCCAATACATCCCTCCTCCTTCTCCTCCTCCTCCTCCTCCTCGTCATCTTCTCCTTTCCTCTCATTCTTATACATTGTCATCCTCCTCTTCCTCCTCCGCCTAATCCTCCTTCTCCAATACATCCCTCCTCCCCCTCCTCCTCCTCCTCCTCCTCCTTCTCCTCCCCGAAGCGCGCCATCATGGAAACGAGACTAGAGAGAGGAAGAGAGCGAGGGATAAAAAAAAAAAAAAATCAAAGAGACGGCCGGACGGAGAAGAAAAAATTTAAGTGTATATTAATTCAGCGCTGGAGGAGGAGGAGGAGGAGGAGGAGGAGGAGGAGGAGACAGCTAGAAACAGGTAGGCGGCGCTAGAGAAGGAGGAGGAGGAGGAGGAGGAGGAGTATGAAGAGGAGGAGGAGGAGATGAAGAGGAAGAGGAGTAAAAGAGGAGGAAAGAGGACAGAGGAGGAGGAGGAGAAAGAGTAAGAAAACAAAGAAGGAGGAGGAGGAGGAGGGAAAGAAGGACAGAAGAAGGAGAAGAACAGAGGAGGAGGAAGAAAGACAGAGAACAGAGGAAGAGGAGGAGGAAGAAGAAAAGGAAAAAGAAGAAGAAGAGGAGGAAGAGAAGGGAAAAAAAACAGAGGAGAAGGAGGAGGACATAACAGAGAGGAGGAGGAAGAGGAAAGAAAGGACAGAGAAGTAGGAGGAAGAAGATGAAGACCAAGAGGAGGAGGAGGAAGAAGAAGAAGAGGAAGAGGAGGAGGAGGAGGAGGAGAAGGAACAGAGGATTAGGAGGAGAACATAACACAGAACAGGAGGAAGAGGAGATAAAGGACAGAGATGTAGGAGGAAGAAGATGAAGACCAAGAGGAGAAGGAGGAAGAAGAAGAAGAGGAAGAGGAGGAGGAGGAGGAGGAGGAGAAGGAACAGAGGATTAGGAGGAGAACACAACACAGAACAGGAGGAAGAGGAGAGAAAGGACAGAGAAATAGGAGGAAGAAGATGAAGAGCAAGAGGAGAAGGAGGAAGAAGAGGAGGAGGAGGAGGAAGAAGAAGAAGAAGAAGAAGAGGAGGAGGAGGAGGACAACGAAGGACAGCGCCGCGCCATCTTCAGCCCGGCTAACGCGAGGCAGCGCTGATAATTTTGATAATTTTGCAGAGCCTGACGCCATAAACTGGGGCCTGAAAGTTTGGCAATTAGCTCAGTTGCCTGAATACGATTAGCCCGGATTTTCCAGCCTAGCGGCGCTGTGTTAATGAGATTGTCTGGACGGGACGCGCCTAATTGGATTTCCCGATTATTGGATTAGCAGATTTTCAGATTCCCGGATTTGCATAATTCAGAATCCTTGAACGTTGAGAGACAGAAATAAATGAAGGGGCTTTGTCTGCTGCGGTGGTGGTGGTGGTGGTGGTGGTGGGTGAGGGGGGACTGTGTGTGTGTGTGTGTGTGTGTGTGTGTGTGTGTGTGTGTGTGTGTGTGTGTGTGTGTGTGTGTGTGTGTGTGTGTGTGTGTGTGTGTGTGTGTGTGTGTGTGTGTGTGTGTGTGTGTGTGTGTGTGTGTGTGTGTGTGTGTGTGTTTATGTGTGTTTGTGTGTGTGTGTGTGTGTGTGTGTGTGTGTGTGTGTGTGTGTGTGTGTGTGTGTGTGCGTGCGTTCATCCACATCTTTTTTTTCAGCCTCTAACTAAAGTATATTCTAATCAAGTTTGCGTCATTAATTACCGTAATGCTAATCAGTTACAATAAAAAGCAACAAAAAAACAACGACACTAATAAGAATAACAATAATAACAATAATAATAACAATAATAGTAATGGTCGGAACACCCCCTCATTATCCCGTCTCTACATAACAACGTTCTGCCGACAATCGCAAGAACCAACACCCGGCTTCGTAAAACATCGCACACCGTCGCCTCAGTGAACACGAACGTTAAACAGAGGACGATAATACAGGGAGGGCGGGAGGTGGACAGCGAGGAGAGAAGAGACAGAGAGGTAGAGAAGGACAGGTAGAGAGGTTGAGGGGTAGGAAAGAACACGAAAACAGAGAGAGAAGAGGAGGAGAGATAGAGAAGAACGAGAGGAAAAGTTAGGAATAATAGGAAGAGAGGTAGAAAAGGACAGGTAGAGAGGAAAGGGAATAGGAAAGAGAGGTAGAGAGAGAGGAACGAAGAGGGAGAGGAGTGAAGGAGGAGGAAATAATAGATAGACATGGAGGAAAGAAGAGAGAGGCAGGGATGAAATAAGAGGTAGAGGGATAGGAGAGAGGAGGAAAACAAGAAGGAAAGAAGAGGGAGAGGGATGGAGAAATAGGAAAGTATAGATAAAGAAGGAGGAAAAAATAGGTAGAAAGGTAGACAAATAGAAGAGAACAGGTAGAAAGATAGAAAAGCACACATGAGAAGGTAGGAAAGAAAAGGTAGATAAGACAAAAGGGCAGATGACAGGTACAATGTTGGGTAGAAAGGTTTAGCAAGGCATGTAGGTAGATAGGTAGACAGGTTGGAGAGAAAAGTAAGTAAGAGAGCAGGAATAGAGGGAGAATGACAGGTAGAATGATAGACAGGAAGATAAGACAGGTGGGAAGGGAGTTAGGTGAGCAGGAAGGAGGGAATGGAGAAAGATTAACAGGTAGGAAAAAAAATAGACGAAAGTGAATCCAAAAATTATTAAGCAGAAACCAACACAAGAACTTCATTGGTATTTAAACTCCATTGGTATTTAAACGGCATTGGTATTTAAAAGGCACTGGTATCTAAAAGGCATTGACATTTACACTACATTGGTATTTAAACTCTACGGGAATTTATACCTTCGATATGAACAAGAAAAAAGAGCAAATATTAAAGACTTACGCAAAAAATATGACAAAAAAAGAGATAGACAGAGCAATATAGGTAGATAGATAGATAGATAGATAGCAAGACAGATAGATAGAGATAAAGAGAGAGAGAAAGAGGGAAAGAGAAGGTCAAAACAAAGCACTCATCAGTAATTAGCAACAGGTAATGAAGGAAAAAACAGGTAATAAGTGCATCAAAAAAGTCTCGGGAACGGAACACGTAACGAACGGAATGCGAACGGCCCGTGTTTTGTCTGCGTTAACTTTTACGTTTGTTTCCGGCGATTTGTATCCTGTGATTACTCGTGTGTGCGTGTGTGCGTGTGTGTGTGTGTGACGGGGAAAGGAAACAAAGAGAAAGGGGAAAGGATAGTCCACTGTGTTGGCTAGCCGTGGGCAGAGCAGGGCTAGAGCATATTATAAATGGTGGCAGCGGTGGGATATAATGGGATAGGCAGCTTCATCCTTGCCCTGAGAAAGATAGAGTAAGAGACTGAATAGATGACTGGACTGGCTAACTGTATGACTGGGAGGATGGATGTCTGGATGAATGGATGGATAGATGGATGGCTAACTGGATGGCTGGCCGACTGGGTATATGGCTGGGTAGGAAAGATCATTAGCTGGGTGACTGGCTGACTGAGTGACTGGCTGAGTGGGCGTATAGCTGGGTAAGAAGTTCGGTGACTGGGTGACTGGCTGGCTGACTGGCTGAGTGGATGACCGGCCGGGTGGGCGCCTAGCTGATTGGTGCAAAGTCGTGAGAGAAAAAGAGGCGAGGGGGATGCAGCAAGGCGAATGATTAGCCGACATAATAAGGACCATTATGGAAATATGTCGCTGTGTTAGTTTCTGGTAATGACAAAAGTTTGCCTTGTCAACACGGCTAATTGTGAATCATGAGAATTAAATGGGCTTCATATATAAGATGAGAGAGACAGGGAGGAGGAGAAAGAAGATGAGGAAGAGGGAGAAGAGGAGGAGGAGGAGGAGGAGGAAAGAATGAGAGTGTATGTGTGTGTGTGCGCGTGGGAGTGGAGGTAAGGGAGAGGAGATGAGAAAGAGAGAGAGAAGGGAGAGAGAGAAACAGAGATAGAGACAGAGAAAGAGAGGAAAAGAAAGAGAAAACAAAGAAAATACTATAAAAAGGAAAGATCGAGAGAGAGAGAGAGAGAGAGAGAGAGAGAGAGAGAGAGAGAGAGAGAGAGAGAGAGAGAGAGAGAGAGAGAGAGAGATAGAGAGAGAGAGAGAGAGAGAGAGAGAGAGAGAGAGAGAGAGAGAGAGAGAGAGAGAGAATCACCTCCGCCTCGCAATAAATGAGAGCGGAATTTAACGCGCCATTACGAACTTTTGATGTCCGGGCAAAGAAAAATGGCGCTTAATTGGCTCTGGAATAAAGGCAAAAAGTGTCTTAGATTTGTGTTGGTGCTGATGATGATGCTGATGATGATGGTGCTCCTCTCTCTCTCTCTCTCTCTCTCTCGCCCCGACTGGCAATTTACATCCAAAGAAAAAAATAAGGAAAAGAAAATGCAGAAAAAAATACTCGAATACTGTTTATTGTTTTTCTTTCCTGCGCTTGTCGGTAAATTTGTAGTTTTTTCCTCTTTTCCTCCGAAGACTTTTTTTTTTTTTTTATTTCTTTCCCTAATCGATATATTTTTTTTTATTTTGTTATTTTTCCCAAGACTTTATTTGCCCGTAGTTTTTTTTGCTTGTTTGTTTTCTTTCTTTCTAATCGATACTTTTTTTTCATTTTTAGGCTTGTAGTACTTTCCTTCCTTCCTCCTTTTTTTCCTTTCTTTTCCTTTCCTTTTCCTTTCCTTTCCTTCTTTTCCCGTTTTACTTTTTCTTCATGTAAGTTGAAAAAAAATAAAGAAAAATAGATTGAATAAGGAAAAAAAGCGAGAGAGAGAGAGAGAGAGAGAGAGAGAGAGAGAGAGAGAGAGAGAGAGAGAGAGAGAGAGAGAGAGAGAGAGAGAGAGAGAGAGAGAGAGAGAGAGAGAGAGAGAGAGAGAGAGAGAGAGAGAGAGAGAGAGAGAGAGAGAGAGAGAGAGAGTTCAATTCAAGCCGAAATTTGAAGCCCCCTCGACATCGATAAATAAATCACGGAGGAGGAGGAGGAGGAGGAGGAGGAGGAGGAGGAGGAGGAGGAAGAAGAAGAACAAGAAGAAGAAGAGGAGTTGGAAGAAGAGGAGAAAGAAAGGAGAACAAAAACAATAACAACAACAACGAAAACATGAAGAAAAAGAAAAAAGAAAAAGAAGAAAACAAGAAAATTAAGAACAGAAATAAAAATACGAAGAAGAAAAAGAAGAAATAAAAGAAATAATCAAGAGAGAGGAAAAGAGAGAGAGAGAAAAAGAAACAAACAAAAAATAAAAACAGAGGACAAGATATCAAGAAAACACACACACAAACACACACACGAAAACCCTCCCTACCTCCCCTCCTTCCCCAGTCCCTTCCTTCCTACCCTCCCCCATCAGCCTCCCTTCCTCCATCCCCTCTCACACACACACTCAAGTCTGCCCCGTAGCAATAACAATAAAATTAAAACTCTCGACTCGGGCTCATAATAATGGTTCTTCTCGGGGCTGTGAGTTGATTTAGTAAGTTTTCAGCTCGTAAAATCCGTGGGGCGGCGCGCGTGATTCGATCAGTCGCCGAGGAAATCAAGAAGGGATGTGAAAAATTCCTGGGGGTCCCCGTGGTGTGCTTGGCCTAAACTTTCCCTCCTCACTCTGTTAATTCAATTTTTATCGCCGTGTCAAAACGCTGTCGGTGTGGGCCCAATCTCCTGTCTGTTTCTGTCTGTTTTGTTCATCTGTCTGTTGGGTTGCTTGTGTCTGTTGTCTGTTAGTTTGTGTCTGTCCAGTTCAATTTTTATCGCCGTGTCAAAACGATGTCGGTGTGGGTCCAATCTCCTCGCTGTGTGTCTGTGTTGGTGTCTGTTTTGTGCATCTGTCTGTTGGGTTGTTGGTGTTTGCTGTCTGTTTTTCTGTGTCTGTCCCGTTCAATTTTTATCGCCGTGTCAAAACGATGTCGGTGTGAGCCCAATCTCCTCTCCGTGCCTGTCTGTTAGTTTTGTTTCTGTCTGTCTCTCTGTTCCTGTCTAATTGTTTGTATATTGTCTGTTTATCTGGCAGTTTGTTTCTCTGTTTGTTGATTCAGTTTTTATACCCGTGTCAAAACGTTGTCTTCTGTTTCTGGGTTGAGTTTGTTTGTGTGTTTGTGTGTTTGTGCTGGTCTGTGTGTCTGTTCTCTCTGTCAGTTCGATTTTCTGTACGTTAGTTAGTTTGTCTGTCTTTAAGTTTCTCATTTATTATCTTTTCATTCCTTCTTTCCTTCTGTACCACGCACTCATTCATTAAACCATCTATCCGTTTTTTTTCATATATTTATCCTTCATTTTCTTGAGTTATCTTTCTGTCCAAACTACATATCCTTTCACATTTTCCTATTCAATCTAAACTTAATTTGTACCTTTCCGTCTACTCTACGCTTCTATTAAATCGCCCTTGTCCAATTTTACACTTCATTTTATATATTTCTGCCTAATCTACACTTCACACACTCTTTCCTGCATAATTTACACTTTCCTTACACTAACACGCCTTCCTGTCACACTTCTACACTTCCATCCAATCTCAGTCTCTCCCAATCACATCCTTCCTTTCCCTTGTCCTGCCTCCCGCCCCGTCCTTCGCCCGTGTCTCGCTAACTCGGCCTCTTCATAAAGCAGCGTCAAGCAACCTTCAGCAAGCAACAAGCAGCCTGCCCTCCTAACGACCGCGTATACCTGAGACCAAGCCGTGCCGGAGGACTTCATCGCGACACGGTTAGAGGAGGAGGAGGGGATTAGGAAGGTAAGGGAGAGTTAGGTTTGGTGAAGGAAACTTGTGTACATGGAAAAGAAGGTTACAGAAAGATTAGTCTCCTACATTATCTTTTTTCTCCTCCTTCTCTTCCTTGAATTCAAATCCTACTTGTTTTTTTTTTTTAATTTCTCCTCTTTATATTCCTTCTCCTCCTCCTCCTCCTCCTCTCTCTCCTTATCGTTTTGTCTCATGGCATCTCCTACTGTTTTTAATTCCTCCTCCTCTTCCTTCTCCTTCTTTCTCTTCTCCTCCTCTTCCTTTACTGTAACCCCTCCTACTGATTTTTTATTCCTCCTTTTCCTCCTCCTCCTCTTCCTTTTCTTCTTTCACTAACTCCTATTCCTGTTTTTCTTTCCCAGTCTTCCTCCTCTATTTCTTCCTTTTCCGGCTTCTTCATTTCAACTTGTTATTTTCCTCCTCCTCCTCCACCTCTATCTTCATCCGTTAACCACTTCTGCACTAACTAACTAACTAACTCCCATTCCTGTTTTTCATTCTCACTCTTCCTCCTCTACCTCCTCCTCCTCCTCCTGTTTCTTCATTTCAACTTATTATTTTCCTCACCATCCTCCTCCTCATCCACCTCTATCTTCACTCTTAGGACAAGCGCCTCGGAGGACAGCCCCGCCTCACAGATCGTTGGTGTATGTTCTTCCTTCACGGCCTCGACTTGCATCAGGGCCGAGTGTTCTTATATCGGGTTAGACTGATTACTCATGCCGGCCACGACCTCGCTCTCTCCTTTCTCCCCTCCTTAGGCTTTCCCTTCACCATCCCTCTCCCTCTCTCCCTCTCTCTCTCTCTTTCTCTCTTACTCTTATCAAAGTTCTTACCTTTGTGCATTTGGCTCTCGTGTTTTCGGCATTTGGCTCGTCTGTTTTGGAACCACACCTGCAGAGAAAGAAATAGGCGATGTAGTAGTTGTAGTAGTAATAGTAGTAGTAGTAGTAGTAGAATAGTAATAACAGCAACATAACACAACATCACCGCCTATCCATAACGCACAATAGCAAATAAGAAATCATCACTGGCTTAATTATCCAAAAAATAACAAGAGAAAACAAGAATTACCTCCCTACGCCCTCAATGTTATCAACCCATACACTCTTGGGCGCCTATCCGTAACCCACAGGAGCAAATAAAGAGTCAACACTGGCTTAACCATCTATACGAGGGACAGAAGGCGATATAAGAATGAAAACCTCAATTCCTTCGACGTTACCAGCCTAGACACATCCCTAAGCCGAGAGTGACGACGCTTCTCTCTTTAAAAAAACACAAGAGCAAAGGAACAGTCAACACCAAGGGGCAGAAAAAAACTACAGGAACATAAATACAACCTCTTGACATCAACATTGGCAGCTCGAACACTCCCTTAAACCCAAGAGGAGTATCAACGGTACTTTCTCTAACGTATGTATATATCCACAAGGCAAATAAGGATTGTACACTAGTATAACTTTCTATACAAAGGACAGAATAAGCTACAGGAACGCAAAAAACAACCTCTTCATCTCAACACTGGCAGGTCGAACACACCCTCAAGCCAAAAGAGAGAGAGAGAGAGAGAGAGAGAGAGAGAGAGAGAGAGAGAGAGAGAGAGAGAGAGAGAGAGAGAGAGAGAGAGAGAGAGAGAGAGAGAGAGAGAGAGAGAGAGAGAGAGAGAGGGAAAGAGAGTGACAAGGAGCCTTTTCTCTAACGTAAATCGACACTTGGGCGCGCGTCCAGAACACTGACCAGAAAACATCCTCCTCCGGTAAATAAAACTCCAGAAAATAGAGGATGCCACCTGCCAGATGACCTCATGACCGACGGGAGGGGCCAGGGAGGGGGAGGGAGGAAGAAGGGATAGGGGAGGTGGAGAGAGTGGAGGAGGGAGAGAGAGGGAGAACATCAGAACATAAGGAGTCTGCAAGAAGCCAAGAAAAGAGAAATGGAGACAGAAAAGGGAGATAGGAGTCAGGGAGAAGGGGGAGAAGGGTGCAAGAGAGGTAAGTGGGGTCAGGGAGGGTTAGGGAAAGGTAAGAATATAGAGAAATAAACAGAAGGATATACACAGAAATGGACGGGAAAAAAGGTTAAGGGAGGGAAGAGAGGAAGGGAGAGACAGCCTGTAGACGGTCAGAGAGGGGAGAAGAGAGGAAAGGGAGGGGAGGGGAAGAGAAAGATAAGGAAACAGAGATCAGAGAGGAATGTAGACAGAAAGAAGGGGAAAAAGGAGCAATGGAAAGGAAGAGGAGGAGAGAAAGAGACTATAGAGGGAGAAAGATGATCAGAGAGAGAGAGAAGAGGGATAAAGAAAAGATGGAAGAAAACAAAAATAAGGGAGATAAGATAAGAAAAAGATAAGGAAACAGAGATCAGAGAAAGGGAAACAGGAGTAATAGAAAGGAAGAGGAGGAGAGAAAAAGATTAAAGAGGGTGAAAGAAAATCAGAGAGAGAAGAGGGAGAAAGGAAAGAAGGAAATAAACAAAAATAAGGGAGACAAGGACTTTAGAGGGTGAAAGAACATCAGAGAAAGAGAGAAGAGAGAGAAAGAAAAGAGGAAAATAAACAAAAATAAAGAGAGGAGAAAAGGGAAAAAGAAGAAGGGGGGATGGAAAGGACTCTAGACGGTCAGTGAGGGTCGGGGGGTGGGGGTGGGGGGGTGGTCAGTGAGGGCCAGGGGAAGGTCAAGCAGGGTAAGGGGGGGGGTAGGGGGGGGGGGGGTCAGTCGCCTTCCCTCGCCGCCATAAAATGAAAGACGTAAGGTCGAGGCGGGTGGGCAGAGCGGCCGCGTCAAGGACAGTCACTATATATCCGTCCAGGGGGAGTTACGACCGCACCCACGCCCGCACCCTCTCCCTCTCTCTCTCTCTCTCTCTCTCTCTCTCTCTCTCTCTCTCTGTGTGTCTGTATCAGTCCGTCTGTTTCTTTTCTTTCCTCTGCTCTTTTCCTCTCCTCTCACTCTCACTCTCTCTCTCTCTCTCTCTCTCTCTCTCTCTCTCTCTCTCTCTCTCTCTCTCTCTCTCTCTCTCTCTCTCTCTCTAGGAAAACAAACAAAAGGAAGAAAAATGAAGGAAAGGAATGAAGAAAGAAAGGAAGAAAGGAAGGGAAAGAAAAAACACAAAGGATAAGAATGAAAAGAAATATAAATAGCAAAAGAAAAATTATGATGAATATTGAAAAGAATGAGAGAAGAAAGAAGAGGAAAAAGAAAGCATGAAAGAATGGAAAAGAAGGAAGAATAAAAGAGAAGAGAGAAGAGAAGAAGAAGAGAGATATTGATGAAGGAGAGCGGATCTGGGTAAGAGAGAGGGAGAAGAAGAAGAAGAGGAGGAGGAGGAGGAGGAGGAGGGAGAAGAAGAAGAGAGGGAGGGAAGAAAGGAGGAGGAGGGAGAGGGGGGGAGCAAAGATTGTTGGTAAGGGGAGGGAGGGGGGCGGAGGAGGGAGGAAGGGGGAGGGGGGGGAGGGGAGAGGGGGGGAGGGGGGGCGTAATTAAATTAGTAAATGTTATCCGGCAGGGGAAGGCATCATAACTTATTAGCGTCCAGGAGGAGGAGGAGGAGGAGGAGGAGGAGGAGGAGGAGGAGGAGGAGGAGGAGGAGGAGGAGGAAGTGATTGGGGGGATGTGAGGAGGGGAAAGGAAGAGGGTGGGAGAGGACATGGAGGGGAAGGAAGGCAAAGGAAGGAAGGAAGGAAGGAAGGAAGGAAGGAAGGAAGGAAGGAAGAAAAAGAAGTAAGGGAAGAATGGAAGAGAGAGGAAGGGAGGAAGAATTTTGGAGAAGAAGGAAAAATGAGGGGAAGGAGGAGGAGGAGGAGGAGGAGGAGGAGGAGGAGGAGGATGAGAGAGAGAGAGAGAGAGAGAGAGAGAGAGAGAGAGAGAGAGAGAGAGAGAGAGAGAGAGAGAGAGAGAGAGAGAGAGATAGATAGATAGATACACACACACACACACACACACACACACACACACACACACACACACACACACACACAAGACACAATTACCCGCATCCCTTCCTTCCCTTCCCTTCCCTTCCCTTATCGTCCTAAACCATCTCTGAATAAGTCTTCTAGCATACAATCACATCTCTGAGGCTTCTTGCATTAATAAGTGGGATAGCATGAGAATATGACACTAACCTAACCTAACCTAACCTAACCTATACCCCTAATCCCTTTCCCTTCCCTTCCCTTCCCGTCCCGTCCTAACACATCTCTAAGTCTTCTTGCATTAATAAGTGGGACAGCATGAGAAAATGACACTAACCTAACCTAACCTAACCTAACCTAACCTATACCCCTCATCCCTTCCTTCCTTTCCCTTCCCTTCCCTCCTAACACATCTCTAAGTGTTCTTGCATTAATAAGTGGGACAGCATGAGATTAGCACACAATAACCCTCATTCCTTCCTTCCCTTCCCTTGCCTTCCCTTCCTTCCCTTCCTTTCCCTTCACTTCCCTTGCCTTCCCTCCTAACACATCTCTAAGTCTTCTTGCATTAATAAGTCGGACAGCATGAGATTAACACACAATACCCCTCATTCCTTCCTTCCCTTCCCTTCCCTTCCCTTCCCTTCCCTTCCCTTCCCTTCCCGCCCTGACACATCTCGGAGTCTGGATGGATAGCGAGAGGTCTACCATGAACACGACAGCCTGACAATCACTGCCTAATTGAATCTCATGAGCTCTTGTTGGCTTGGTTCGCTCCCCCTTACCTCCTCCTCCTCCTCCTTATCACATATCCACGTAAGCTTCCTCCTCCTCCTCCTCCTTCTTATCATATATCTACACAGCCTCATTCTACTGTTCTATACAATTTTTCCTTTACAATCCTAACAAACTTTTCTTTCTATTTCACTTAACTACTTACAGACTTAACTTATAATATCTAACTCTTTTTCTTTCACTAAACTACAAATTCGTTCTTCCAAATCACGTATACTTACACAACCTCCTCCTACTGTCTCTAACTCTTCTTTCCCTTCACATAACTAACAAACTCATCATTCAATTTCACCAGTGTTAAGGAAAGCGTCTGCTAAACCTTTGCATCCCTTCACAAAACCCTAACCGATATAACCCCATTAAGCGAAATCACAAGGGCGTACTTTTGTCCTCTTAAAGAAAACGATAAATCATATACTTCTTCCACAAACCTGAGTCTTTTCAACCTTTCTATTTTACATCATCCATCTGTAAACTGAATTCACTCTGTCACTCTCTTTCTCCTTTACAGTACTAAACCAACTCGATCTACAATCTTACCAAACTACAAAGAAAAGAAGCCATCCAGAACCGCATTCCTTGTCTGTTTGTGTGTATATGTGTGTGTGGGGGGGGCGTATATCTCTCTCTCTCTCTCTCTCTCTCTCTCTCTCTCTCTCTCTCTCTCTCTCTCTCCTTCCCCCAAACTAAACCATCTCTCACACACACACACACACACAAGCGAACGAAACCAAACCGCATGGGCGTGTTTCCCTTTCCCTCCGTAAAGAGACGAACAACCAGAAGGAGGAGGGAACACAGAGATGGAGGAGGAGGAGAAGGAGGAGCGTGTGAGCGTCATAACGGGCGGGAAGGAGCAGCGGTAACTTGTCAGGGAGCAAATGGCAACGTCAAGCCCGGACGATTGGGATGAACGACCCGCCAGCCTGGCACAGATTGTCTCCGTCAGGGCAGGAGCGGAGGAGCAAGAGGAGGAGGATGGAAGAGAGGAAGAGAGAGAGGATAGGAGTGAGAAGAGAAGAGGGAAGAAGGAGGAGGAGGAGAATGGAGGAGGATGGAAGAGAGAAAGAGAGAGGATAGGAGAAGAGAAGAGATAAGGGAAGAAGGAGGATAGGGCAGGAGAAGGAGGTCTGAAGGAGAGAGAGAATGAGAGGAGAGGGAGGAGAAGGAAGGAAGGAGGATAGGGCAGAAGGAGGAGGAGGAGAATGGAGGAGGATGGAAGAGAGAAAGAGAGAAAGGATAGGAGTGAGAAGAGAAAAGGGAAGAAGGAGGATAGGGCAGGAGAAGGAGGTCTGCAGGAGAGAGAGAATGAGAGGAGAAGGAAGGAGAAGGAACACAAAGAATAGGAAGAGGAGAGAGAGAAGGAGGAGATAAAGAAGAGGGGAAGAGGAATATTTACAGATGAAGGAGAACAACTGAAGGAGGATAAAGAAAGGGAAAAAGGAGAAAAAGAAGAAAGAAGACTAAAATGAAGAGTTAACGAGGAAAGGGAAGAGAAGAGAGGAAGGAAGGGGAAGAAGAAGAGGATAGAAGAGAAAGAATAAAGGAGGAGGAAGGGGAAAGAGATAAGTAACAAGAGGAGGAGGAGGAGGAGGAGGAGGAGGAGAAGAAAGAGGAGGACGAGGAGGAGGAGGAGGAGGAGGAGGAGGAGGAGAGGAAAGAGGAGGAGGAGGAGGAGAATCACGAAATACGTTTGTTAAGAAAATGTGAACGCGGAGATTAAATTATCTTGAAAATGGAGACAAAGGAGGAGGAGGAGGAGGAGGAGGAGGAGGAGGAGATAGTAGAGGAGAAGGAAGAGAATTTGAGAGAGAGCGAGAATCAGAGAGGAAAATCAAGTTCAACAAAAAATAAAGAAAATAAAAACTTGAAATTCTAATCAAAATGAAAAAATAGTGAGATCTGAATCACCACCACCATCACCACCACCACCACCATCACCACCATCACCACCACCACCATCACCACCACCATCACCACCATCACCACCACCATCACCACCATCACCATCACCACCACCATCACCACCATCACCACCATCACTAACCCATCTGACACTATCTTTTCCCTCTACTTCCATTCTAATCTTTTTCTTTTATCTCCTTTTCTTCTTCCTATTTCTTCCTTTCCTTCATTTTTTTTCCTCTTCCTTCTTCTTCTTCTGTTACATCAAATACACTTCTTCCTCCTCCTCCTCCTCCTCTTTTCATTTTCTTCATCCTTATTTTCTTGTTTATTTACCTCCTCCTCCTCCTCCTCCTCCTCCTCCTCCTCTTCATTATCATTACCTTTTCCTCCTCCTCCTCTTCCTCCTCTTCCTATCTTCAACTTTATCATCAACATCATCATCACCTCCTCCTCCTCCTCCTCCTCCTCCTCTTCATCTTCCTCTTCTTCTTTTCTTCAACATCCTCCTCCTCATCATCAGAATCAGCATCTACTCCTCTACCCCAACATCCCCTCCTCCTCCTCCTCCTCCTCCTCCTCCTCCTCCTCCTCTTCCTCAACCTCCTCCTCCTCTTCATCTTCCTCTTCTTATCATCAACATCCTTTTCCTCATCATCAACATCATCTCCACCCCAATATCCCCCCTCCTCCTTCTCCTCCTCCTCTTCCTCCTCCTCCTCCTTCTCTTCCTCTTCCTCCTCTTCTTTTCCTCAGCATCCTTCTCCTCATCATCAAAATCAGCATCTACTCCTCTACCCCAACATCCCCTCCTCCTCCTCCTCCTCCTCCTCCTCCTCTTCCTCAACCTCTTCTTATCTTCAACATCCTTTTCCTCATCATCAACATCATCTCCACCCAAATACACCCCCTCCTTCTCCTACTCCTCTTCCTCCTCCTCCTCCTACTCTTCATTTTCCTCTTCTTCTTATCCTCAACATCCTTCTCCTCCTCATCAGAATCAGCATCTACTCCTCAACCCCAACATCCCCCCTCCTCCTCCTCCTCCTCCTCCTCCTCCTACTCTTCATCTTCCTCTTCTTCTTATCATCAACATCCTTTTCCTCATCATCAACATCATCTCCACCCCAATATCCCCCCTCCTCCTTCTCCTCCTCCTCTTCCTCCTCCTCCTCCTACTCTTCATTTTCCTCTTCTTCTTATCCTCAACATCCTTCTCCTCCTCATCAGAATCAGCATCTACTCCTCAACCCCAACATCCCCCCTCCTCCTCCTCCTCCTCCTCCTCCTCTTCCTCCTCCATAAATCCAACACGCCGCCCGCCGTACACACGAGCTGCCAAGTTAGCTCAGCTTAAAGAAGATGCTCACAACGAGACTTCTGATGGATCCCTACCTCCCCCCCCCTCCCCTTTCACCCACGACGGCAGGACAGGAGGAGGAGGAGGAAGACAGAGGGAAAGAGGAAGGGATTGTACAGCAGATAAACATAACACAAAGAAACACAAAGGAAGAACAAACAACAGCAGACATGATGGTCCTTACGAGGCTGTTTGTGACAAGCTACACAAACTATCTAATCAAAGGTGGAGGAGGAGGAGGAGGAGGAGGAGGAGGAGGAGGATAGAGGAAGACCGGATTAGGAAGAAATAGGGAACGAGAGATAGAGAAGAAGGAGGTGAAGGATAAGGAGGAAGAGTAGTAGTAGTAGTAGTAGTAGTAGTAGTAGTAGTAGTAGTAGTAGTAGTAGTAGTAATAGTAGTAGTAGTAGTAGTAGTAAAGTCTGTTCATGCCGAGAGCGATGCTAAGCTACGCACGCTCTGCCGACACGTGGCTTTCAATCGCTCTGTTGCTTTCAATGAGACTGTCCACAACGGATGCTAAGCTATGCGAGCGATGCCGGCGACAATAAAGAGCGGAGGAAGAGGAAGAGGAAGAAGAAGAAGAAGAGGAGGAGGAAAAAGAGAAGAAAAAAAATAGATAGCTGAGAAAACTGATGATTGAATGAAGAAAAGAAAAGAGAGAAAAGAGGAAGAAATTAAGAGGAAAAAGAGGAGGAGGAAGAGGAAGAGAAGAAAAGATAGATAGATAAGAAAACTGATAATGATGATGATTGGATGATGAAGAAAAGAGAGAAAAGAGGAAGAAATTGAGAGGAAGAAGAGGAGGAAAAGAAAAAAAACATAGATGAGAAAACTGAAGATGATTGAGTGATGAAGAAAAGAAAAGAGAGAAAAGAGGAAGAAATAAAGAGGAAGAAGAGGAGGAGAAGAAAAAGAAGAGGTAGATAAGGAAAATAGTGATCGAAATAGCTGAGTGACGGAAAAGGGAAGAATCAGAAAGAGAAGAAGAGGAAGAGGAGGAGGAGGAGGAGGAGGAGGAGGAGGAAGAAGAAGGGTCGCTGCCAGGATGTCTCAGGAAGTGTCTATTGATTGAGGAAGAAGAGGAAGAAGAACAAGACATGGCTACTCACTACTGACCCAAGAGGAGGAGGAGGAAGAGGAGGAGGAGGAGGAAGAGGAGAAGAAGAAGAAGAGAAGTATAAGAAAGAGGAGGAAAGGGAAGAGGGAGAGAAAAAAAAAGTGATACTGTGAAATGACTGACAATACCCATCTCTCTCTCTCTCTCTCTCTCTCTCTCTCTCTAACAAGTTCTAACAGGGTGCAATGGGACGGCCGGCGATTTAGTGTCCTCCTCCTCCTCCTCCTCCTCCTCCTCCTCCTCTCCTCCTCCTCCTCCTCCTCCTCCTTTTCGGGCGCCGAAGAAAACTCGATTACGTCCTTCAAGTCGCATCCACTAATTGATAGCAGGCAGAGGAGGAGGAGGAGGAGGAGGAGGACGAGAATGACCTCTTCTCTTCCCTTCATCATTTCCATCTTCTCCCACCTTTCCATTTCTCTAACTTCTCTATATTTTTTTCTTTATCTATTTTTCTCTCTCTTCCTCTTAGTCTTCATCCTCCAGGCCTCCTCCTCTTCCTCCTCGTTTTCCTTTTCCTTCTATTGCCTTTTCATTCTTTCCTAACTTCTTCCTTCATCTAACTAACTTTCTACTGCATCCTTCTTATCTAAAACACTATCTTAGGATCCTTATTTAACTCGTATAATCATAAACCTTCTATTTTTCCTCCTGTTTTTTCTCTTTCAACATTCTTTTAACATTTTCCCTTCATTTAACTAACTTTCAAATGCATCTTTCTTATCTAAAACACTATCTTCATCTCCTACTTCAAACTCCTACAATCCTCAATCTTCTCCTCCTCTTCCTTCTGTTCCTTCCTCTTCAAGCCTTCCTTCACTTCTTTTCACATAACTAAACCTCTACTACATCTTTCCTATCACTAACAGTATCTTCACGTTTTTCATCTTAACCCTCCTTCTCCTCATCTTCCTCTAACTTCAAAATCCCTTCTCAACGCCCCTAGTCAACGCTCCATCGTCCCCTTCAACCCTAACCTCTCAACGCTCTATTTCGCCTCCTCAGGACTGGACGCGGACCCCTCCAGCTCGCCGCCAGAAACGTCAGCGACCTCGATAAATATCCCGGCCAGAGAGGACAGCGACGGACACCCATTAGTAGGAGTTCGCCAGTGACTTGGGCCTTTGACGTGGGTGAGGGAGGTCGTGGAAGAGCTGAGAAGTCTTGTCCCTCTACTGCGTCTGTGATGAGTGTAAAGTGGAGGGAGAAAGGAAGGAAAAGATAAAAGGGAGAAAAGAGAAGAGGGAGGAGATAGGGATGAGGGTGAGTAGGAAGGCAAAAGGGAGGGAAAATAAGAGGAGGGAGAGAAGGAGGAGGAGGAGGAGGCGTTCGAAGGTCCTCTCAATCAATCACGGGAAAGACGAGACAGGAACGCGAACGAGACGGGAATGTTGTGGTGGTGGTCACGGTGTCTCGGGGGACGGGGGAGCGGGGAGGGGCGGGGGAGGGGGTGCATTGGGATGTCATATAATTATTAATACCAATACAAATACTAATACCAATACCAGTGCTAATGCTAATACCATTTCTAATACTAATACCAATACTATAACTGACACCATACTTATACCAATACTAATAATAATGCTAATACGAATACTAATACTAAGACCATTACTAATACCAATTCTCATACCAATACCAATGCTAATACTAATACCAATGCTAATACTAATACCAATACTAATACCTATACTAATACCAATACCAATACTAATACCAATACCAATACTAATACCAATACCAATACTAATACTAATACCAATACTAATAACAATACTAATACTAATACCAATACTAATACTAATACCAATATTAATACCTATACTAATACCAATACCAATACCAATACTAATACCAATACTAATAACAATACCAATACTAATAACAAAACTAATACTAATACCAATACTAATACCAATACCAATACTACATACCAATACTAATACCAGTACTAATACCAATACCAATACCAATACCGTTACTAATACCTACACTAATACTAATACTAATATCGCTAATAAGAAAGGAAGGAAGGGCTACTAGAAGAAAGTAAAGGAACATTGAGGAAAAGAACAAAAAGAGCCAAAATACGGAAATCAGAGAGTCAAAAGGAAAAGTGCGTAGGAAAGGAAGGAAGGGCCACTAGGGAAAGAGGAAAGACAGTGAAGGATAACAAAGAAAAAGAACAAAGGAAGGTAAGATAGAGGAATAAGCCAGTCAGGAGCGCTGGAGTGACGGAGGAGGAGACGCGGCCGCCGGCAGACTTGTGAATCATTTATATAATCCGGAAACTGGAGTGTCACGCGAAAATCAGCCTCGGTGGCCCGCCCGAACCATCTGTCTGGGCGGGTGACGGGGCGTGTCGGCGGCCGGCCCGCGCCTCTTACGCAAACTAGATCTGGAACACACGCCTCAACACACGCCACAACACACGCACTCACACACACACACACACACACACACACAGAAGGACAGAAGAAAGGAAAGGAGGGGAGGTGAAGGGATAAACTAGCAAGAATAAGGAAGGGAAGGAAAGAAAGGGAAGAAGGAGGGAGGAAAGGAAGGGAAGGGAAGGGAAGGGAAGGGATAAGCTAGCGGGCATTAAGAAAAGGAAGGGAAGGAAGGGAAGAAGGGAAGGGATGGGGACACACACACACACACACACACACACACACACACACACACACACACACTTCTCCTCCCCAACCCCATCCAACCTCGACCTTCCCCCCTCCCCCATCTTCATACCCCCAACCTCACCTCCCCCCCCCCCCGTCGCCACCACCGCATCCGCCGCCACCAAGGAGACGACAGCCAGCCATCATGAAGACAAATATGGCGGATTATCTGAGGAAAATCGAGGATAATTTAAGGGAGCTCCTGGCCTGCCGTCAAGGGCCATACATCTCCGGCAATTATCCACCAGTACGGACCCTGTGGCGGCGCGCTGGGCCCGACTCCCGCCGCGCCCACACAGCCTCGAGGGAACCCAAGAAGAAGAACCTTAACGAGAACCCGAGGAGACCAACAGAGGAATCAGCAAGCCGCCAGTCTCCAAGGAACCCAAGAAGACCCGCTGACACTAGTAAAGAAACCCAAGAAGACCCGTGGAAGAGACCCTATGAGACCCAGAGAGGGATCAGCAAGCCACCAGTCTCCAGGGAACCCAAGAAGACCCACTGACACTAGTAAAGCGACCCAAGAAGACCCGTGGAAAAGACCCTATGAGACCCAGAGAGCTAGAGACCCAAAAAAAGACCAACAGAGTCACAGATGGACCCAAAACAGGACCCGGATGCAAAAACAAACCCAAAATAAACACGCAGAGGACTTAACCAACGAGACCCAAAGGCACAGGTGAACCAACAAGACCCAGGGGTATGGATGAACCCCAAAAGACCTATGCGGGCACAGACGAACCCCACAAAAGACCCAAAGACTCATAAACAGACCAAAATTAAGAACCACGGAGACAGAAAGACATTGATAATCCGAGAGCTACTGAGGAGTGACTGACTGACTGACTGACTGACTGACTGACTGACTGACTGACATGTTCTCTTCTCTAATCTACGGCAACTTACGTGAAAGACAATACGTATTCATACCCTCCAAACAACAACAATAAAAAATAACAATAACAACAATGAGGGCTTGCTGACGACGCCTATAAACTCAAGAGGCAAAGAAGAGAAACAGAGAGCGCATGGACGAAGGTGGAGAAGGACATGGAGGAGGGAATGGAGGGGTGGAGGGACGCATGGAGGGGAGTGGAGGGGTGGAAGGGAACATGGAAGAAGGAATGGAGGGGTGAAGGGAAGTATGGAGGAGGGAACGGAGGGGTGGAGAGAAACATGGAGGAGGGAGCGGAGGGATGGAGGCAACATGACGGCAGGAATTTACCGCCTTCCTGACGCCCAGTAACGAGGCGCTCTGCCCTCCTCGGTTCCCGGACATTTTGGCTGCCAAATTACATTACACGGAGAAAATTGTCGGCCGTAGGGAAAACGAGTGTGCTGACGTCACCAGGGGGGGGAAGGGGGACGGGGGGGCGGCAGGGAGGGGGACAGGGCGATGCTTGCCAGTGAGCCTCCGACTGAGACGCGAGTGTTGGGGTAGAAGACGAAGGGACGCTGAAGACTTTAAGGGACATATTCTTCTAACATTTGGGTTTGGAGATGAAGGGACGCAGAACACTTAAGGGACTAAGTGAACGTAATGGAAGAGGAAAAGAAGGAAAGCTTAGAAGAAATATATAAAAGGTAGGAGGAAAGGATAGAAGAGGGAAAAGAAAGGAAAGACGAGAAAGGAGGAAACTACAGGTGAGGAAGAGAGAGACAAGACGGTGGGGAAGTGAGCAAGGAGAAATAAGACACGGAAACGAAAGAAGCAAAGGAAGGAAGGGGAGAGTTAAAAACGGAGAGGAAGTCAGCAAGGAGAAACAAGACACGGAAACGAAAAAAAAGAAAGGAAGGAAGGGGAGAAACAAAACGGAGAGGAAGTTAGCAAGGAGAAACAAGACACGGAAACGAAAGAAACAAAGGAAGGAAGGAAACTAAACGTAAAGAGACGAGCAATGAAGAGAGAGAGAGAGAGAGAGAGAGAGAGAGAGAGAGAGAGAGAGAGAGAGAGAGAGAGAGAGAGAGAGAGAGAGAGAGAGAGAGAGAGAGAGAGAGAGAGAGAGAGAGAGAGAGAGAGATGATACAGAGAGAGAGCGAGAGAGGGAGTGAGTTAAGGGAGGGAAGTGAGCGCAGCGGCCCGGATTGTGACCTTGCCGTAAATAAAGACAGCCAGGACGAGGCAGGCAAATGGCGGGGATAAATTACAAGCAGCTCAGTCCTGGATCATCCGCGGCGCGCCCTGCAGCATGCCGATGAAGGGGGAGGTTCGGGTGTCCGCCGCTAGAGGACCGCCTGACACTGTTACCAGACCACCACCGCCGAGGAC
>NC_066528.1:19432630-19437630 GCF_024679095.1 Eriocheir sinensis | reverse complement strand
CAAGATGAAGAATAAGAATGAGAATATAAAACAAAGAAGAAAAAGAAGAAAAAAAAAGAAAAAAAAAATGAAAATGGAGTTTAAAACAGCAACAATAACAACCACAAAAAAACACCACCACCACCATAAACAACAACAACAACAACAACAACAACAACAACAACAGAGGTAGGTCGGTTAAGTAACACAGCAGCAACTAAGCACAACACAGCACATAAGGGGCGGCCTGGCAACAACAACAACAACAACAACAACAACCACAACAACAACAATAACAGAGGTAGGTCCAACAACAACAACAACAACAACAACAACAACAACAACAACAACAACAACAACAACAACAGAGGTAGGTCGGTTAAGTAATACAGCAACTCCAACAACAACAACAACAACAACAACAACAACAACAACAACAACAACCACAACAACAACAACAGAGGTAGGTCGGTTAAGTAATACAGCAACTCCGAAAACAACAACAACAACAACAACAACAACAACAACAACAACAACAACAACAACAGAGGTAGGTCGGTTAAGTAACACAGCAACAACAACAACAACAACAACAACAACAACAACAACAACAACAACAACAACAACAACAGCAACAACAACAACAACAACAACAACAACAACAACAACAACAACAACAACAACCACAACAACAACAACAACAGAGGTAGGTCGGTTAAGTAATACAGCAACTCCAACAACAACAACAACAACAATAACAACAAAACAACAACAACATCAAAACAATCGCCAGTGTGGTCGTCTAGAAGGCCAATCACGAAAGAGAGTAAACTAATTTAGCGCGTCTGAACAAACCGACAAATTGATTACCGATATCAAATCTAATTAAGTGGCGAACCTCGTTAATCCAGCCCCGATCACGTCCATTACTCCGGCGGGTCCTAATTAAAGAGGTCGAGCCCGGGCGACGCCATTAGTAATATTCGGGAGCGCACACACACACACACACACACACACACACACACACACACACACACACACACACACACACACACACACACACACACACACACACACACACACACACTCACATTCTCTCACACAATCAATCCCTTTTTTTTTATTTTCTGAGCTTCTTTTCTTCATTTTCATTTTATTTATTTCTTCATTTTTATTTTTGCCTTGATTCTGTTTCACACGCACACACACACACACACACACACACACACACACACACACACACATACCTAACTCCCCACCTCCACAGACACACCTTACATTCCCTTTAACAACTGATCAGTTTCACACGTGTCGCATACCAGGTGGTGAAGTTAACTTACCTATGAATCAACTAACACGCCTGCCATCGATTCTCTAGCCGGGGAAACGCGTGTGAGGGGCAGGGAAGCTCTGATGCCTACCTATGAATCAGCTATCACGCGTACAATCGATTCTTTAGCCGGGGAAAACGCGCGTGATTGGGAAGCGCGTGAAGGCAGTGACATTGCCTGGATGCTCGAAGGCTTAGTACAGGGAGATAAGGGGTATGATAAGGGAGAGTAGGGAGGGTGAGGGGTTAGGGAGAGAGGACAAGAAGGGGAAGGGAGGGTGGGTGGGTAGGGAGCCGTGGGTAAGGGATAAAAGGGAGGGTGTGGAAGGGAAGGGAGAGGAAGGTAAAGGGATGCTGGGGGTGGGTAGGTAGGGAGGTAAGGGGGAACGTTAGAGAGGCAGGGAGGGTAGGAAAGGGAGAAGAGGGGAGGGAGAGGAAGGGAAGAGAGGTAAAGAGGTGCTGGGGTGGGTAGGGAGAGGAGCGAGGGGAGGTTAGGTAGGCAGGGAGGGTAGGAAAGGGGAAAGAGGGGAGGGAGAGGAAGGGAAGGGAAGAGATGTACAGGGATGCTGGGGTGGGTAGGGAGAAGAGTATGGGGAGGTTAGGTAGGCAGGGAGGGTAGGAAAGGGGAAAGAGGGGAGGGAGAGGAAGGGAAGGGAGAGAGGTTAAGGGATGCTTGGTAGGTTAGGGGTGAAGGGAGGGTAGGAAAGGGAGGAAGAAGGGAGTGAATACGGACAACAATACCAGCTTCCCTCCCTTCCCTCACCCCACTCTCACCCCATTCAGATTAGGCATGGGGCGCGAGGGTGAGAGGGAGAGGGAGAGGAAGGTAGGGAGAAAGGGAGGGAAAGAACTATAACATAAAAACACAAGGAGTCTGCAAGGGCCCTGTAGGTCTATACAAGCTCCTGTGAACCTAACCCCACTTAACCTCACTCCTCATGAATCTAATCTATATTTCAATGTATCTAACGTAATGGGGCTCACAACATGACTCCCCAGAATGTTCCACTCAATCGCATCTCTATTAGTAAACCAGTTCTTGCCTATGTCCTTGTTGAATCTGAGTATAGCGAATTTGAACCCATTGCTACGTGTCCTACCAGGCTTTCTTATCGGAACTATAGGTAGAGGGATGCTGAGATTGAGATGACATAGAACAGGTAACGGAGAGATAGATAGATAGATAGGGAGATAACTAACAGACAGGGAATAACAGAGAGAGAGAGAGAGAGAGAGAGAGAGAGAGAGAGAGAGAGAGAGAGAGAGAGAGAGAGAGAGAGAGAGAGAGAGAGAGAGAGAGAGAGAGAGAGAGAGAGAGAGAGAGAGAGAGAGATAACACTGATTTGACACATTAATTATCTTGAAACCAAAGACGAGAATAAGACCTGTTTACGACGAGCAGGAAAACACCTTAGGCCAATCCATCAATGTCTTGCCGAATGTTCTCTCTCTCTCGCAGGTGTAAAGATTCGCTCCTAAATTTATGAAGGAAGTAAATTGGGCGGAGGAGGAGGAGGAGGAGGAGGAGGAAGAGGAGGAGGAGAGGAAATAGGAGGAAAAATAACGTAAGATATGGAAGAAATAAATTAAGAACAACATTGATAAAGATTCGAGAGAGAGAGAGAGAGAGAGAGAGAGAGAGAGAGAGAGAGAGAGAGAGAGAGAGAGAGAGAGAGAGAGAGAGAGAGAGAGAGAGAGAGAGAGAGAGAGAGAGAGAGAGAGAGAGAGAGAGAGAGAGAGAGAAAAGAGAAAAAACTTACAAATCAAGATAAAAGAGAAATAGAAAAAGAAAACAGTCAAACGAGGAGGAGGAGGAGGAAGAGAAAGAAAGGAGGAGGAGGAGGAGGAGAAGGAGGAGGAGGAAGAAGAGAAGGCCAGAAAGAGAAGGAACAGGAAAGCAGACCAGGAGGAGGAAGAGGAGGCGGAGGAAGAGAAGGCCAAGAGGAGGAGGAGAAGGCCAGGAAGAGGAAGAGGAGGAGGAGGAGGAGAAGGAGGAGGAGGAGGAGGAAGACTAACACGTAGGCGGAAGGCAATAGGAAGGGAATCGGTGTCGTTAGAAGTTTAATTACCAAATGGTCTACTTAATGCCCGGGCTCATTGGAACGTTCCCCGTGATTGTCCACCTCAGAGGCGCGCCGCTCCGATCGCTTCGCTCACTCACCACCTCAACCCCCAACACTACCATTACTACTACTACTACTACTACTACTACTACTACTACTACTATCAACATCACCACCCTCATCACCTTCTTCTTACCCTATCATCACCACCACAAGCTTATATCGTAACCAAATACGACATCCCTTTCAGCACTATTTGATAAAGAGAAACGCTAAAAAGTGACAAATTAGTTTACGGTGAGAATTGACTCATAGAAAATGGGGGATTGGTTACGCATTTAGAGGAGGTGGAGGAAGAGGAGGGGTAGGGTAAGAGAGGAAGATGTGGATGAAGGAAGAGAAAGGGAAGATAGAGAATGGAAGGAGGAGGAAAAGGAGGAATAGGAGCAGGGTAAGACAATGCCGAGAAGGAAAAGGAGGAGGATATGAGGAAAAGGAAAGAGAAATTAAGAGTGTGAAGAGGAGGAGAAGAAAAGCCATGAAGGAAGAAAGAGGAACGGAAGAGAAGGAGAGGAGTGATAAAGAGGAGAAGCAAGACATAGAAGAGGAAGAAAAGAAGAACACAGGCTTAAAGGAAGAAGTTGTAAAAAGAAGAAAGATTAGAGAGAGAAGAAGAGGAGGAGGAGGAGGAGGAAAGAAAGAAAGAACGAAGGAATAAAGGACGAAGAATGGGAGAGAGAGACAGAGAGACAGAGAAACAGAGACAGACATAGATGAGTTCGAGGAGGAGGAGGAGGAAGAAGACTCACAGGAGGAGGAAGGGGAGGAGAAGGAATAAAGAAGGAGGGAAAGAAACAGAGAATGAGAAGGAGGAGGAGAGTAAGAATTGAAGAAAAGAAGTATTAAAAAAGAACATGAGAGGAACAGAAAAAAAAAGAAATGAGCGAGTAGAAGAAAGATAAAGAGAATGAGAATGAAAGAGAGAAACAGAGCTAGACAAAGCGACACAGAGACAGAGAGACCGAGAGAGACAGTCTTGAGCGTAAGGGAACCAAACGTAGCCAAGTATTGTGGGAAGGCGTCGGCGAGGGAGCGACTCATATATATTCGGTGCAATTGGCGAGGGATTTAGCGCGCGATGAGCTAATTGGGCCGAGTAATTATCAGTCTCTGTCCGGGCTCTGGTGATGACCCTGGTGATGGTGTTGGTGGTGATGATGGTGATGAAGACGTGTTTTTTTTTTTAATTGTTACTTGACTACATTTCATGGTACCCTTTCTTTATTTCCTCCACTCTTCTTCCTCCTTCTCCTTCTCCTCCTCTTCCACCTCCTCCTTTCCTCATATTACTATTCCTTCTATTCTTCTCCTCCTCCTCCTCCTCCTCCTTCTCTTCCTCCTCCACCTCAACTGATTTTAGGCACCCGTAAAGATAGATAGATATATAGATAGATAGATAGATAGATAAATAATGAAATATTGTTAATAATAGTTGGGAAAGAGAATGAGAAGGAAAGGATGAGGAAAGATTGTTATGACAGACGGGAAATGAGAAAGAGAGAAAAAGAGAGGGAGGGAGAAAAAAAAAGAGAGATATAGAAAGAGATATACAGGTAGATAGATAGATA
>NC_066528.1:19427630-19430130 GCF_024679095.1 Eriocheir sinensis | reverse complement strand
TCTCTCTCTCTCTCTCTCTCTCTGCTCCCCTCGCTTCACATTTCTTCTCTCTCTAAGTCTCCCTTCATCACATTTTTTTCCTTTTCTTTTTTTTCACATTTCAATTCCGGTTAATTTCCTCTTTCCTATTTATCAAGTTTACTCTATCTCCTCTATTTTGTTTTTCTTATTCTTCTTCTCCCTCCTCTTCCTCCTTTTCCTCCTCCTCCTCCTCCTCTTCCTCCGTTTCAATCTTCTTTTCTTTTGTTTTTTTTGTTTTTCCTTTTTGCTCTCCATCTCTCTTCTCTTCTTGCTCTCTTTCTCTATATTCTGTTTATCTATATTCCTTCGCCTTCTCTTTCTCTCCCTCTTTTTTTTTTATCTGTTATCTTTTAGGAGGGAAGGCAGGAGAGGGAGGGAGAGAGGGAGGTGTTTAGGTAAAGGAAGGGAAGGAAGGATGGAAGAAAGGAGAGATGGAGGGAGGAAAGGAGGGAGGAGAAGGAAGGAAGAGAAGGAAGGGAAGAGAGGGAAGAAGGAAGGAAAGAAGGGAAAAAAAGATAAATAAAAACCGAAATAGATACAAAACTTACAGCACGATAAATCAAGGCACACACACACACACACACACACACACACACACACACACACACACACACACACTTACCAAATCATGAAACATTACAGCAAGATTACACACACACAAACACACACACACAGTTACCCTCTCCCCTAACCACCCCTCTCCCTCTCTCTCCCTCTCTCCCACTCTCTCTCTCTCTTACACCTCCTTGCCTAATAGAGTCGTCCAATAGCTTAAATTGCCTGGCTGCCGTACGTCACTGCATCGTCGGGAATGGCTAATGCTGATTGGAGGTTGTTAGCGTGCCGATACCCAATGAGCGGGACCCAGCGACGAGGCAGCGGGCGAGGAGGCGATAACAGAGTGGAGGTGGAGGTGGTGGAGGTGCTGGTGGAAGAGGGTTGCGAGGTGGTGATGGAGGTGTGGATGGGAGATGATGGGAAGGAAGGAGGTTGATCAGGAGTGAAGGAAGAGGAGGAGTAGGAGGAGAAAGTGGACTAAGAGAAGATGATGTGGAGGAGGAGGAAATGGAGATGGAAGAGTAGAAGGAAGATGAAGGGAAGGAAGGAGGTTGAAGAGAAGTGAAGGAAGAGGAGGAGAGAAGAGGAGAAAGTGGACTAAGAGAAGTTGATGAAGAGGAGGAGGAAGTGGAGACGGACGAGTAGAAGGAAGATGATGGGAAGGAAGGAGGTTGAAGAGGAGATGAGGAAGGAATAGAAGAAGGAGGAGGAAAGAAAGGGAGAAAGTAGACTAAAAGAAAATGAGGAGGAGGAGGAAATGGAGATTGAACAATAGAAGGAAGATGAAGGGAAGGAAGGAGGAAGAGAGGAAAAGGAGGAAGATGACATGGAACAGTAAGAGGAAGATTGCTATAAAGTTGAATTGGAGAGAAAGACGAGGAGGAGGAAGAGGAATAAGAAGAGGATGATGATAATGAGATAGAGAAGGAAGGATATGATAAAGAAGATGAGCAGAGGAATGAAAAGGAGATAAGGAGGAGGAAGATAAGGAGAATGGAAAAGGAAGACAGTGAGGAAGGATAGATTAGTAGGAGGAGGAGGAGGAGGAGAAGGAGAAGCAGATGGAGGAAGAGGAGATGAGAAGGAGAGGAGGAGGAAGGGATGATGATAAAGAGAGTGTGAAGCAAGAGCAAAATAAGCCAGCCAGGTGTTTATAATTAGGAGAAACAAAACACAGGTAAAATCCGTAACTTCCCTCTTCACTTCTTATCAAACACCAACATAAAGAAAAAGAAAGAAAGAAAGAAGAAGAAATGGATATGATAAAGCCAGATAATGAAGATTTGAACAGAGAAGGTGATATAGAGATGAGGGAAAGTTAAGTTATATATATAGTAAAGAAATAGAACATAACTTTGAATAGAGAACATTTTAAGATCATAACATGTCCTCACTTACCACCACCATCACCACCATCACCATCACCACCACCATCACCACCATACTCTCGGATCAATACACTAATCTCAGTTTCTCTTCCGTTTCAACACATTTCAGATTTATAAGTTGGCTGTCACTCATCGCTCACCTGCCTGTCTGTCCGTCTGTCTGTCTGTCTGTTACTCTGTTTCTTTCTACCTTACAGACTAACTCTCTTCTTCCTTATGTCTTTTTCTGTCTCCTTCATTATTTTCATAGTCTCCCTTTCATTGCTTAAGAAAAATAATGTTAAAATAGAAATGAATAGGAGAAACAATATAAAAAAACATTGAAATACATCGAAAAAAAAAGTCAATCTAAACCACATTTCAGTTTTACCAGAACAAAAAAAACAACATCATAATCCTTCACATCTCATCTTCCTTGCATCTTATCCTACTCCTTCATCTTCCTTCCCATCTTCCCCTCTTTCATCTTTTTTCCACATCTTACGCTCATCTCACGCAATCTCATCTCTTCAGCATCCTATCCTCATCTTATT
>NC_066528.1:19380130-19420130 GCF_024679095.1 Eriocheir sinensis | reverse complement strand
AAAAATGTAGAGTTCAAGCTGCATAAAGAAGAAAAAAATCGCACAAATGATGAACCCAAAGAGAAAACTACTGGAACTGATATAGAGATAGATAAGAAAAAAGTTGTAGAAATAATGACGATACATGAAGAAAAACAACTGTAGGAAAAATGCATAAAACAGATAAAGAGAAAAATGAGAGAAATGAAGCAACATACAAGGAAAAAATAATTAGAAATGACAAAGAAAACAAAGAAAAAAATATAAATGACAAACCAGATAAAAATTAATGTAAAACTATAAAAAAATAACGAAGCTGCAGTAAAAAAAAAAAAATGAAGAAATGAAAACGAATAAAACGCAAAAACAGAAAAAAATAACAAACAGCACAAAATACATAAACACATTCAGTAACACGCTAGAGTACCTTACCTTTCGTATCTAATGCTTCACAGAGGGGATTAAAACCGCCCATATACACAAGGTAGACAAAGAGGGTTAGCAGAAGGATCGGAGAGGAAAGGGAGGTGGAGAAACCCCATAAACGAACAAAATAAAGAGTTACAGCTTCTTATGTTACAGTTTCTTACGTACTTATGTTCTTATGTTATCAATACCACCCATATACAACAACTGTACAAGATGGGTGAGAGGTGGATATGGGCTGGAGGTAAGGGAGGGTGAAGGAAGCCGGGAACACATACCAACACACTCAATAAAGCCTTGGCGTATCTTACATTACCCCCAACTGCTTATACTTAACAAACGATGACTCAGAACAGCAACACAAGAGTCGTTAAGGGGACTATTATTAAGGAGTGTGTGGGAGAGACAACGCACTAAGAAACACACATATATACTCACTTAACATAGCTGTGAATTACCATGTATTAACCTCGATATCCATATACTTAACAGAGGCATTATAATAGGTATATATATTTGATTAGTTGGGTCAATTATAAAGTAGGAGGGGAAAGGAACATAGACACTCATATAAACGCATTCAGTAACTTAAACAATGCTGATAATGATGATAATGATAATACAATACTAATAAGCATACGAAGAACAGGAGGAAGAACAATGACAATAGGAACAAGAAGAAGAAGATATAAAAGAAATAGGATTGATATTAAGATGATAGTGATGATGATGATAAACATACTTAATGATAATAAATACAAGGATAATAAGCATAAGAAGGAGAACAGGAGCTAAAACAAGAACAACAAGAACAAGAAGAAGAATATATAAAAGAAATAGGAATGATAATAAAAAAAAATAGCACCCCCTCAGGTAAGACAACTCCCCCCCTTAAGGACAGCCACAAAGCACACTAACGACCTCTACATTACAGAAGATCAAAGAAGAAAATGGAGCCACGAAATTTTTATCACTGACTAAACTAAAAAAAATCTGGCTAACTAAATGAGAGAAATTAAAGAAGAAGAAAAGAAGAAGAGAATGAAGAACACCAATAAAGACATAATAAAAAAAACAAGAACGAGAAGAACAAGAAGAGGGAGAGAATGAAGAACAACAATAAAACACGAACAAGAACAAGAAGAAAAAAGAACAAGAAGAACGAGAAGAACAATAACGAGAGAATGAAGAACACCAATAAAACACGAACAAGAACAAGAAGAAAAAAGAACAAGAAGAACGAGAAGAACAATAACGAGAGAATGAAGAACACCAATAAAACACGAACAAGAACAAGAAGAAAAAAGAACAAAAAGAACGAGAAGAACAATAACGAGAGAATGAAGATACAAAAAATAAGACAATAATATGAAAAAGAAGAAAAATAAGAAAAACAAGAATAATAAATAACAATAATAATAACAAAAGTAACCACCCTCTGTGTCCCTTACCCTACCCTACCCTATCCTTACCCTTCCTTACCCAACCCTTACCCTTCCTTACCTTACCCACCCCTTACCCTGCCCTTACTTTCTATCCCTTACCCCATTTACCTTACCATCCTTACCCTCCTACAACCCTTACCCTTCCTTACCCAACCGTTACCCTCTACCCCTTACACATTTACCTTATCGCCGGGGAAATAAAAATAAAAGAAAAAAGATATTATCGCTAAAACAACAAAAAAAAGGGAAATATTTGCGTGTATGGTTTGCGGGTCGTGTAAATATCCGCGACAATGCATTGGAGTGGACGGTACAGATTTTAGCGCTCGCGTGGATATATTATTATTATTATTATTATTTTTACCGCGTTTTCCATATTCTTTCTCTTTTTTTTTCTTCTTCTTTTTTGCTGTTATGAATTTTGGAGCTGTTTGTGTTTAGTTTTTTTTTTTCAATATTTTCTCTTTTTTTATGCTATTGTGAATTTTGATGTTTTTTGTGTATTTAATTTTTCCATAGCTACTTTTTTTTGCCGATTATAATTGTTGGTGCTTTTTTGTATTTGTTTTTTTTTCATAGTCTTTATTTTTTTGGCTATTATTAACTTCATCTTCTTTTCTTTTTCTTCTTTTTTGTATTAAAGATTTGCGATTTATTATTTTACGACATTTTCCATATTCTATTTTTTGGGGGGATGTGTCTATTGTTAACTTCATTTTTTTATTTTTTTTCTGATATTCAAGATTTGCGGGATTTTTTTTAACGTATTTTCCATATTCTCTTTTTTTTTATCTATTATTAACTTCATCTTTTTCTTTTCTTCTTTTTTATTTTGGTGTTCAAGGTTTGCGGGTTTTTTTTTTTTTTTTTACGTGTTCCATTTTCTCTTTTTTTGGTCTATTGTTATTGTTGTTTTGCTGTTTATTATTTGTATTGCCTTTTATTGAACTTTTATTATCTTTACTTCAAATTATCGCAGCATTCTCTCTCTCTCTCTCTCTCTCTCTCTCTCTCTCTTTTCATAAGCAAGAGTTCCATTTTTCATTCATTTCAAATTTTTCTCTATTATTATTTTTCCTTTTATCGAACCTTCTATTTATATTTTCAAAGCATTCCTTCTCTCTCTTTTTTCAATCCATTATTAATTTCGTTTTTTTTTTTCTGGCATTTAAGTTTTGTTGATTTGATACTTCTTTCCTTTTTTCGAATTTCTAAGTTAATATTTTTTTTTCTCTTTTACTGAACTCTTTTATCATCATCATATTTTCAACGTTTTTTTATCGGAATTCTCTCATTTTCATTTTTTATTCTTTAGCGAGACTTCCGTTTTTTTTTTCCTTTTTTTATTTACCTGTTTAACATTTTTCCCTCTCATCAAACTCTTATATTTTCCTAACGTTCATATTTTCACATCATTTCCTCTCTTTTTCTTTCTTAATCTATCAGCGCTTTGTTTTTCAGAGTTTCCTGTATTTTTCTGATATTTAAGTATTGTTCGTTATTATTTCTTTTTCCTTTAAACAAACTCGTATCATATTTTTCGCCAAGTTCATTTTTTTCACCGCATTCTCTTTCTCTTTTTCTTTCATCAATAATAGTTTCGTTTTACTTCCATTTTTCTGACATTTATTTTCTCTGGTTATCATTTGTTTTTCTTTTCCTTTCATCAAATTCTTATTACAGTTATACGTTATGTTTGTATTTTTCCCGCATGCCTTTTATTTTTGTTATTTTTCAATCATCATCATTTTCTAATCTTCCTCGTATTCACATTTTGCTGGCTGATATTTTTGTCCGACTATATATTTTTCTCTTTTATGATATTTACTCTATGTTGGCAACTGTGGTTTCGATATGGAGTATGCGTATTGCTGTCTCTGTTTACGGTTTCAATATAGCCCATGCGTTTTTTTCTTCTGTCTAGTTATGGTTTCGAATGGCCTACGCGTATTGCTGTCTGTTTAAGGTTTCGATAAAGTCTGCGTTTTTCTGTTTTTTTCAGTCTTTTTTAAGGTTTCGATATAGCCTATGCCTCTTGCTGTCTGTTTACTGTTTCGATAAAGTCTATGCGTTTTTGTTTTTTTATGTCTTTTTACGGTTTCGATATAGCCTCTACGTATTGCTGTCTGTTTACGGTTTCAATATAGCCTCTGCGTTTTTGTTTTTTCTGTCTATTTACGGTTTCGATATAGCCTATGCCTCTTGCCGTCTGTTTACTGTTTCGATAAAGTCTATGCGTTTTTGTTTTTTTAGGTCTTTTTACGGTTTAGATATAGCCTATGCCTCTTGCTGTCTGTTTACTGTTTCGATAAAGTCTATGCGTTTTTGTTTTTTTAGGTCTTTTTACGGTTTCGATATAGCCTATGCCTCTTGCTGTCTGTTTACTGTTTCGATAAAGTCTATGCGTTTTTGTTTTTTTATGTCTTTTTACGGTTTCGATATAGCCTCTACGTATTGCTGTCTGTTTACGGTTTATATTGTTAAAATGTCGCGTAAAAGCATTCCTCTGGCCGTCGTTTTGTTTCCAATGTTCTCTCTCCCATGATTCTTACCCTGAAACCATTATTTTCTTTCTTATTGTCAAACTCTTTCATGGAATTTACTTACTAGCGCAATAATTGGTTTCTCTCTTTACTACTCTCAAAATATTAACGTTCTACTGGCTTTGTTTTTCACTTATTAAATTCTTCGAACACTCAACCTTTTACCTGCAATTTTTATTCTTACATTTACCTGTTTTTCCTATTCACCTCTAACCTGCTATGTTTGTTTTCACTATCTCATAAAACTAATCCTTTGGTAGAGTTTTGGTTTCTATATTCACCTGTTTCATAATCTGATCTGATATTTGTGTTTTTATTATTTACCTATTTTAATGTTCGGCCTATAGCGGCGGTAGGCTTTCTCTGATCTGCTGATTGGCCCCAGTTCGTATTGGTGCAGGGAAGAGTTTTATAGTGGCGCCATCTTATCTGGCTCATGCTGTCCCCTGGAGCTCATCTTTAATCCTCTTTAGAGAGTTTATCTAGAGTCAGGGCTTATAGGTGGTCATCAGGACAGCATGTGGGTAGTCTCAGGCCACTCGGCGATGTCTGAAAATTGACAGCTTGTAGCAACGACTGGGTCCTTCAGGAGACTGCGCCCGCACGCTAAGCACTCACCCACCGCCTCCCCAAAACAAGAACAAAACCTTCCTTCTAACTCTTTCTTCGGAGCAGTACAACAACGATTTTTCCTGCCTTGCATTTTCTAAGCACTCTACGCATGGTTCTAGAGGCTCAAAATGTTCTCTATGGTATGGTAATCATTCACGGATACAATTACACTTAACATATCGATATTTTTTCCTCTCTTAATAATAAAACAGAGACAAAATCCGAACCTAACGTCCTATCTTAGCACCATATGCCTCTTAACTTCCCCTTTTCTCAACTATCTTGGCCTTGGAATATCCCTGGCAAGCCTTTTTCTAACTGTTTCTTGGGCTAGACGGAACAATGAGTCTCTAGTCTGTGTCATTCAGAGGCAGACTCCTAACCTAACCCTCTATCTAAACACCATATGTGTCTAACTTCGCCTTATATCAAGAGTTCGCGCCTTGAAATATCTTTAACATGCCTTTTTCTAACTGTTTCTTGGGCTAGACGGAACAATGAAAGTCTCTGTGTCATTCCCAACCATCACAGCAGCAGCGCCTTGGACTTCCCGCCACTTTCGTCCCCAGTCCCAGCTCTTCGCCGCCGCCGCCGACCCCACCGCCGCACGCCGCCATCTCCGCCGCCGCTGTACAACACTCCGCAATCTCACACGTTTCCGCCCTCAAATTTCCTGCCACTCGCTTGTCGTATTTACTCACGCAAGAGCCGGGTCAGCGCTGAGAGTACCGCCGCTGACAGGAGTAGGATGCACTGATACACAACCTCCTCCTTTCGACTCTACTTTTATTATTATTGCCTCTTTTGATATCTATAAAAGGGCCAGCCTCGAGTATATGGCATTTACCGTAACTATAAACCAGGTACGCCGCTGCTAAACGCCGCTTTCAATTTTCTTTCCATTCGATATCAACGCTAACCTGGAGTATATATGGCATTTACCGTAACTATAAACCAGGTACGTCACTGCTAAACGTATTCCCCCGCTGACACGAAGAGGATTAGCTACCACGAAGCCTCTTATACCGCTTTCAACTTTCTATCCACTCGATATCAACCCTAACCTGGAGTATCTATGGCATTTACTAGGACTATAAACAAGGTATTCCACTTCTAAAGGTACTCACGTCGACAGGGATAGGATGTAGATACTATAATGGGATACACTATATTTTACCCAACCTCTTACCCCTTTCAACTTTCTTTCCACTAGATATCAACGCTAACCCGGAGTATCTACGGTATTTACTACAACTATAAACCATGTATTCCACCGCTAAGGGTACTCACGCTGACGGGAATAGGATAAACTAGTAACTAATCTTTCCACGGGGAGAGGATACAGTATAACCTAACCTATGACCGCTTCCGACTTTCCTTCCACTCTATACAAACGCTAACCTGAGTTCTTATTATTGATATACGCCAGGTACACCACTGATAAAGATAACGATGACTAGAATATGATATACTTCCATCTAACTCACCTCTCACGCATTCCCGCTATACAGAAACAAAATACACAGCTAATGTCACCTCTTAACGTAAGCAACCTTAATTCCTTGCATTCAAGACTAACCCCGACTTGAATATGATGCACTTTGATCTAACTCGCATCTCACACACTCCCGCTATACAGAAAGAAATAATAATGGTAATGTCACCTCTTCCCGCTTGCAACCTTCCTTTTATTCAACACTAACCCCGACTTTGAGTATGGCATAAACAAGTCATTGCAAAAGGCATTTCCGCTTACAGAAAGTGACTAAGCTCTCGTAATGCCCGTCACCCCTCTCAACCATTGCGACCCCTCCTTGTAAACAATAGGATCGGGCATATTTATCCACACAAAACCCAGATAACACATTGAGCTATCCCCGCTTACAGGAAAAGAAGAGAGTGAACGAGAAAGATGAATTAGTGTGCTTCTCTATTGCGTCCTAAACCAGATATTGTAGTCACGCTTAGCTCGTTTTTTTTATCCTTCTCCTCGTCGGCTACACGGACTTAATCCAACTTGTGAGGGGAGGAGACTGTGGTTTAGGTTTAGCAAGAGGCCACAGCATGCAAAACACCCATCTTATACAACACCAACACACAGGGATTCATTCTCAAGACACCGAATAAAAGGAATAACCATCTTGCAACACTAATACATGAGGGATTCATTCTCAAGACACCGAATAAAAGGAATAAAACATCTAAGCTCGAATCATTGTGGTGAACTGGTGTCTCGATAAGATAGTCTCGTAAAGGAGGTTGAAGAAGAGAGGAAAGTTTCGTTTAGTCGGCGCAACATTTGAGGTCATATGCCGGAGAGAGACAGAAGGGGAAGGAATTATAGGAGAAGGGAAGAAGAGAGACTTTTGCATTTCTCAGGTCAATCTTAGGTTACCGGGAAAGGTAATGAGTATGCTTAGAGAGGATACGTCAATGGAAAATGTCAAACAAATGTCTACCGTGCGATTGGTTAACTCAGGTCAATCGTCGAACACTGAGGAAGGTTATGTGAGTGTGTTGGGGAGATATATTTGTGGACGAGGTCACAAAAATTCGTGTTAGGTGCCACAAGTCAACTTAGGTCAATCGTCAGCCACTGAAGAGAGTTATATGAGTGTCTAAAGATGTCTGTGAGGTGTCTGGAGGTCAAAGAGATCCGTGCTATGTGTCACAGGTCAACTCAGGTCAGTTGTCGGCCATTGGGGAAGGTAACACGTGCACGGAAGCCTTACCAGGCGTGCTGCCGTGCCGGTGGAGGTCTGCGGCGTCTTCGGGCGAGCGGGAGTGGAGGGCGCGGTCCAGGGCGGGAAGGTGCAGGCCGCCCTGTGGGAAGGCGACGGGCGAGGCGGCGGGCGAGGCGGGCGTGAGGCGGCCCCGGCCATCCTCGTCGGTCTTGGTGGCGGGGTTACTGTCGTTGTTGTTGTTGTTGATGGCGTCCTGCGAGCGGCTGGCAGGCGTGTCCGCGGCGTGCAGGGCGTCGCTCGGCTCCAGCTTGATGGCGGCGCGGCCCTTCTCGTGCCCCTTGGCCTCCTGCGACGAGTCCCCGTCCGGCGCGGCGCGCGGGTCGCTGGGGGGGCGGGAGTCCGCCTCGTCGGGGTGGTCAGGCGCCTCCACGTCCACCTCCTCGTCCTCCTCTTCGTCGCGGGAGATCGGCGAACGTCGGTCGTCCTCGGAGGCCCGCCGGTGACGCTTGGGGCTCGGCGGGTCGTAGCGCGGCGGCGAGGACGGCGAGGGCGGCGTGGGCGAGGAGGCGAGGTGGTGCAGGGACAGGTGCGGCAGGTGCGGCGGGCGGTGCGTCATGAGGAGCGGCAGAGGGTAGGGCAGGCAGCCGCTGGTGATGGGCACGCCGGGGTAGCGGGGCAGGTCGAGGGGCAGGCCCATGGGCAGGCCTGTGTGCTGCAGTGACACCCGCAGGTCATGGGCCGCCGGGGAGTCCGCCTCGGCCGTGCCAGGCGTGTCGGGGCGCACCGGGTCGGGCCTCGCCGCGGACTGTGCCAAGTACTGCACGCTTAGGGCGCTCTTTGTCGGGTCGAAGGATTTAGACACGAACTCCGTCAGCTTTTCCATAGTGGCGTGGCGGGGGCCGCACGGCGTGACGGGGCGGCGGGGCGCGGCCTGGCCTCAGTGCTCTCCGCGGTGCATGCTCAACAAGTGGCAGGGCGCGGGCCAGGCCAGGGCGTCCAGCGGCTTGCTAACCTGGTATCGGAACACTCGGCAGGACCTGAGAGCAGACCTCCAGCTGGGCCGCCTTCAGCGTGCGAACTCCCCGGACGACGCGGGCGGCACGAGTCCCTCCGCAAATCTGCCCCGAAAGAGCCTCCAGGCGAACTCAGGTCCCCTCAGATTTCTCGCGCTCCATCCACGAGCGGTCCAGTGACAATAATGGGATAAGTTAACTAATGTGGGTGTATTTAAGCCAAAAACACATGAATTGGATCACTTGTCGTTCGGGATTGGCACTCAACCCATCTTCCACCAATCAGGAACCGTCTCCATCAATGATACAAAATGGTGGGCGTGGACGGCGACGCCAGGAATTTGCAGTGCTACCAGACACGCATTTCACACTCCATAACAACCCTTCCTTCCACCCTACACAGACGCTACCCAACCCTTCTTACCGCACTCACACCCTTATCCCACCTCACTAAAACCCTTGTGAGGACTCCAGACATAGAAATCAAGTAGAAAACGATGAAAAATGGATCGATAGCGGAGAACTGGCGACTCGGGAGGGACAAATGGAGGGAGGAGCGAAGTGATTGGAGGGCGGGGCGTGCGCGCGGCTCTCCCTCCCTCTCCCCTCGCTCTCGTGAAACTGAGGGTGGCGGCGGCCGGTTTGAGGGGAGGCTGTGTCGGGCCGAGGCTGGTCTGTTTACACGCCTCCGCTCCTCACATCAACCACTTTCAAAGGCCAAAAAAGAGATTAATCTTGCCCTAATGAGTGTTTCTTTAGGCTCATGGTACAGAGGAAGGGTCAAACTACCACCAGGGTCATAAAACTACCCATGGAAATGCCCGGAACTCCCACGAAAGCCAAATATGTGAGCTTATGCGATGAAATACTAAAGCCCTAAGACTCCCAACCACACCGGCGGACCAACCAGCCCACCAGCCCACCCGCCAGCCCCAAAAGCCCTCGCCGCTTCTCTTCTTAATTATCTTGATTAGGATAATAAATTGCCCCAACTATTAATTACATTCTCTCATTAACAAGAAAGTCGGGAGTTCGCGGGAAAATCGTCAGTGCATATTCAAATTCTCCGGCCAGCTTAATGAGACTAAGGCCATCTCGGGGCGGTCTGATGAAGGGAAGGGGCGGGTGAGAACACACACACACACACACACACACACACACACACACACACACACACACACACACACACACACGTCACTTAGAGGGGTTAATGTTGTGAGTTTGTTGGTGTTGAAACTTTCTTAACACTCACTAATACACTGATTCTTTTCTCTCCTCCTCCTTAATTTTTCCTTTCTTCCTCCTCCTCTTCCTCCTCCTCCTCCTTCTCACTCACTCATTCGTACAATTTCTCTTCCTCTTCCTCAACTCACTAACTCACTATTTTTCTCCATCTCTCTCTCTCTTTTTCACTCACTAAATCACTATTCTTTTTCCTCATTCATTCACTCACTCACTCACTCATCCGAACAATTTTCTTTCTCTTCCTCAACCACTAACTCACAACTTTTCTCCATCTCTCTCTCTTTTTCACTCACTAAATCACTATTCTTTTTTCTCATTCATTCACTCACTCACTCCACAATTTTTATCTATTTCACTCACTCACTCACTCACTCAACCACTATATCTATCTCACTCACTCACTTATTCACTCATTATTCTCCCTCTTTCTCACGGTGATGAATGTGGTGGGTGTATTTAAAATCTCGCGGTAAGATATTGATGTAGTTAGTAGTGATAAGAGAGTACTGATGTAATTTAGGAGATCAATTAAAACAAAGACATATGAGAGATAATGAATTAAAATCACCTTCACTATATATAATCACTCTGACTTCCTCTGTTACAATCATCATCATCACCATCATTACCACACTTGTATTAATCACCATCACCACCAATGAAGTTACTGTATACACCATTTATTTTCATTCCCTAACGCCATCACCACCACAACCACCACCACCATCACCACCACCAAGGAAGTTCATACACCATTCATCTTCATTTACAACACCATCATCACCATCACCACCACCACGATCACTTCCACACTCGTTCCCTGACACCACCACCATCACCACCACCACCACCATCACCACCAAAATCTCTGCCACATCATTCATCTTCCTTCCCTAACATCACTGTCATCACCATATCACCACCATCTGCTACACCATTTATTATCATGCCCTGACACCATCACCACCACCACCACCACCGCTACCACCTAATTATGCACCACCACATCAAGCATCATCACCCATTCATGCCTTAATCAACACCACATTAACAGCACACAGGAGTTGATGACAGCGATCGGTGAGTAAATTTATTAAAACATTATATTGACCCAAATACCACCACCACCACCACCACCACCACCACTACGTTCTGTTCTGGCTAATGATCGTTTTGAAATCACTATATACACACACACACACACACACACACACACACACACACACAACGCAAGCTATCGTTTACAATTTGTCCGTATATGGTTAAACACAAATACCAGAGAGAGAGAGAGAGAGAGCACCCCCCCCCCCTCCCCTTTACACATACATATACTAAAGCCGCGTCGTTTCCCACGTAATAAAAGTGTCTGGCGTGTCACGATTTTTTTGTGTGTTTCCGCGTGTAACAATTTTGTCCCGCCTTATAAAATGACACAATTGAATTTACACTTTTCCTCGCCCATCTCTCTCTCTCTCTCTCTCTCTCTCTCTCTCTCTCTCTCTCTCTCTCTCTCTCTCTCTCTCTCTCTCTCTCTCTCTCTCTCTCTCTCTCTCTCTCTCTCTCTCTCTCTCTCTCTCTCTCTCTCTCTCTCTCTCTCACCCCAAACTTCCATCTACGACACTAGCTTCGTTTCGCTTTGCTTTCGTTTTCATTGAAGTGTTTCGTTAATGCCCAGGAGAAAGGAAAATGGTTGACCGGTTTCTTATACATGAACATCACAAATCAAACTCGTCTAGGCCTTTCCTGATTCGTATTTATATTCGTACACGGAGATTTCTAACTCATTCTCAACGTTCATTCTTGTATTCTTCAGTGGATGTGTTCTTTTTTTCGTTTTTCTTTCGTGCTGTAAAAGGAACGTTCTCTCTCTACACGTTCCTTTCATTTCTTCTGCAGTACGTGTTTGTTTTTAGTATGAGACGTGTTTTGTACCTTTTCTCCCCTCTCGCATGCTGCAAAATGGTCACTGGTTGGTCTGAAATGCTGCTTCGTCCATATATATTTCTAGACGTTAATTTTTCTTCCTTTCCTTCACCATTTGCTCGTTTCTTCTCTTATAACGAAGGTATGATATGTGTTATGTTTACTTTCCCTTCTATCGTACGAAGCAAAAAGAACATTGGGGTGAGTTGCCGCCTCTCCTCACCCTTGCATATTTCTAAACGTTATTTTTTTCTTCCTTTCCTTCACCATTTGCTCGTTTCTTCTCTTATAACGAAGGTATGATATGTGTTATGTTTACTTTCATTTCTCTCGTACGCGGTAGAGAGAACATTGGTGTGAGATGGCGCCCCTTCTCATCCTTGCATATTTCAAGAGGTTCATTATTGTTTTCTTCTCCTTCACTGTCTCCTTGCTGCTCTTCTTTATTAACGAAGGTATGATATGTTCCGTTATGCTCCGTTACTTTTCATTTCTCTCACACGTAGCAAAAAGAACATTGGTCTGTGATGTCGCTTCGTCCTTATTTCTCGACATTAATTTTTTTGCTTCCTTTCCATTCCCCGTTCGCTCGCTTCTCCTCTTTAACAAGGAAGGTTTACGAGGGTGTACTTGTTAACCTTTAAATCCCTGATGGGGGGAGGCGCCTATGCATGCACCCATCACTGCCACCACCACCACCACCTCGACGATACATCACCACCAGAACCACCACCACCACCACGAAGATACATCACCACCAGAACCACCACCACCACCACGAAGATACATCACCACCACCAACAACAACAACACCACAACGATTCTTCACCGCCACCATATTACAGCTAAAAGCTCCACCCCAAAAAAATGAGTCGCTTTCAAAAAAATGATTCACGGACTGTATGTGGGATTGGCCGTGCACAAAGTTTGGCTTCAGAAAAACGTGGGCTCTGACGTGACGTGATTGGAGATACAGATATTTAAAGTGAATTAGCGGTTTGTGTAAAGCAATTTCACCTGTTTAGATTCTTTTTGTGAGCAGCGAGTACCGGGCTTTTTTTTTTATTTATTATTGTTTACTTATTTTTGTGCCCTTGAGCTGTCTCCTTTGTTGTAAAAAAAAAAAACAGATATTCATACAATTCTTCCTCTTCTTTTCGATTCATGTGCATGTTTTCACCTTATGGAGCTGGACGCCATTTTTTTACGCTAGAGGAAACCGCTCAAGGAAAAAAAAAGAATAGAAAACGATAGTGGAAATAGTCCGCTACCTACTCAGTATTAATATTGGTTGAAGTGATACTATTCTTCAGCGTTCTTGAATATGCGATTATTTACTCCAAAATACGATAATAAAAGCAGCTAAATTCTATACATAGGTCTCAACTGTGTGTGATCGTCATTGCGAAATAAGATAATAAAAAAAGTTAAATAATTTATATACGTCGAGGCGATGTGGGTGCTGATCAGGGTTGCCAAATGTACAATAATTATTCCAAGCCACTGAGATAAAGCGCGTTAGAGCCACCAGTTCAAATAAGAAAATGCTTCCCAAATAGAGCGCACTGTCTAATAACTATTCCTATTATAGAGAAAAAAAAATCCTGAGATAAACTAAATTACGAAAAAAAATTATACTCACGAAAATGAACACTATTTAATCTTCATCATTTTGACAACAGTTTATTTTCAAGCCTCGTATCGCTTTTCCCAGAGGTTGCTTTATGCTCCCTGGAATGAACGAGTACTTATGATATGGTGGATAGTATTAAAAGACACGTTCGCTTCACATCAACTATTTCTAAAGGTCAAAGAGGGGGTCAGTTGGGTTCTAATGAGTGTTTCCTTAGGTTCACGGTACAGAAGAAGGGTCAAACTACCACCAGGGTCATAAAACTACTCCTGGAAATGCCCACAACTCCTACGAAAGCCTTGTCAAATATGTGTTCTTGGGCGGCGAAATGTCTTAAAATGCGACCCAACGACCCTTATACGGAGATGAGTTCACGATTGGATGTGTGTGTTGACTCTCAGCGCGGACGGCACACTGTTAATCTCGTCTACCATGAAAATGAACACGAGACTAAAAACTGTACTAATGCAACTCGTGATTGAAAAGGGGAGGGTGAAAAAGTATAGGGACTGAAAAATAATACAATCCGTGCTCTCCTACAGGGACTTAAGAGGTAATACAATCCGTTCTTTCCGATGGAGACGTAAAAAAAATACAATCCGTTCTTTCCAATAGACCTAAAAAGTAATACAATCCGTTCTTTCCAATAGACCTAAAAAGTAATACAATCCGTTCTTTCCGATGGAGACGTAAAAAAAATACAATCCGTTCTTTCCAATAGACCTAAAAGTAATACAATCCGTTCTTTCCAATAGACCTAAAAAGTAATACAATCCGTTCTTTCCAATAGACCTAAAAAGTAATACAATCCGTTCTTTCCAATAGACCTAAAAGTAATACAATCCGTTCTTTCCAATAGACCTAAAAAGTAATACAATCCGTTCTTTCCAATAGACCTAAAAGTAATACAATCCGTTCTTTCCAATAGACCTAAAAGTAATACAATCCGTTCTTTCCAATAGACCTAAAAAGTAATACAATCCGTTCTTTCCAATAGACCTAAAAAGTAATACAATCCGTTCTTTCCAATAGACCTAAAAAGTAATACAATCCGTTCTTTCCAATAGACCTAAAAAGTAATACAATCCGTTCTTTCCAATAGACCTAAAAAGTAATACAATCCGTTCTTTCCAATAGACCTAAAAGTAATACAATCCGTTCTTTCCAATAGACCTAAAAGTAATACAATCCGTTCTTTCCAATAGACCTAAAAAGTAATACAATCCGTTCTTTCCAATAGACCTAGAAAGTAATACAATCCGTGCTTTCCAATAGACCTAAAAAGTAATACAATCCGTTCTTTCCAATAGGCCTAAAAGTAATACAATCCGTTCTTTCCAATAGACCTAAAAAGTAATACAATCCGTTCTTTCCAAAAGACCTAAAAAGTAATACAATCCGTTCCTTCCTATAGGGATTGAAAAAGTAATAACTGAGATTACAAGTACGTGGGAGTAGATGTACTTTCTGTGATCATGAGAATTGAATGAAATGCGTGACTAATTAAGATATGGAATTCCACGAGTCACGTAACATAGCTGTCCAACGCTTCAACAGCTGTCGTGTATAATCACTTTCATTTAATCGGTATTCATATAGGAAAACAATCAACTCAACCCTGGTAAGGTATTGTGATTTTATATAATTTTAATGGTGTCGAGATCCCAAATAACAAACACCTCATTAAAATATTCCCGAAACTATACAGATGGGTCATATTTTTTCTTCACTAAAAAAATAATCCAAAGATTCCTTGATGTTAGGTGCGATGTGAATGAAAGTTGTGAATTTTAATATTTGATTGTTTACTTCACGAAAAATAACGTTTAAGAATTGTGGTACGCTAAAAATTCAAGGGGTGGGACGCTTAATTATTTATAGATCGACACGAAAACTCCCTTACAAGTGCCCGGAAGATCTAGGAACACCCAAAACATAAAAACAGTTCAGTTGGAAGGTAATCGTTGAAGAGCGTGTTATGGGCTTCATCCATGTCGCGAATCAGGCCGGGCATGACGATATCTGAAGCGGCCAGAAAATGCTTGGTTAGGAAAAATAATCCCACTGGTACTCGTGGAAACACTGGTCATTCTCTCAAGTCTTATCACATCGGCAAAAGATCTGACTACATTGCTTCTATTAGTTTCAGCAACATATTTTCAGTACACTGGTCAGTATATGAATAAATGTAAACTTTTCACGTAAAACAAATGCTTACATGGTATTGTGGTCCCCAAGAAGCAGCCGAAAGTGACGCTGTGACGAGACGAGCCGGGGGATGAGCGGCGCAGGTGGACTCGGGGCCCGGCAGCTGCCAAAACAACTCGCCGCGGAACGGTAACCAAAAATTCGCGTCGCGTGGACTGGAGGCATAGGGCCGTATATTTTTAAACACTCCGGCGCCCCAGCACACATATTTGACAAGGCTTTCGTAGGACTTTCAGGCATTTCCAGGGGTAGTTTATTGACCCTATTGGTAGTTTGACCCTTCCTCCGTGGCATGAACCTTAAAAAACACTCATGAAGACCCGATTGAGCCCCTCTTTGACCTTTAGAAATTGTCGATGTGAGAGGCGATGGTGTCTTAAAATACAGCCCATATTCCTTCTTTCTCTACTAGTATGTTGTGCCCACTCTTGAACAGGTTAGGTTAGGTTAGGTTAGGTTAGGTTACGTTTACTTGAAGTCATTTAACCCGGTAGCAGCGACGGGCCAAATTTGTGGCTTTACCGTGTAGCAGCGACGGGCCAAATTTGTGGCTTTACCGTGTAGCAACGAGGGGCCAAATTTGTGGCTTTACCGTGTAGCAGCGACGGGCCAAATTTGTGGCTTTACCGTGTAGCAGCGACGGGCCAAATTTGTGGCTTTACCGTGTAGCAGCGACGGGCCAAATTTGTGGCTTTACCGTGTAGCAACGACGGGCCAAATTTGTGCCATGATGTAAACCCCCAAAAATAGATGATGCATAAACTGATCACAAATGCGTTGATATATATTAAGAAATGGTTTGTGTGAGTGATGATTTTTTTCTCATATTTCTAGCTTAGAGGGACCATTAAGAAACATGATCCCCGCAGCTACCAGGTTAAAGTAATTTTGAGTGGGAATCACGATAAAAGTATTTTCCAGAACACCCCGTGGTTAGTTTGGAGGGTACAACCAATCGCTTTTACTCGGGGACCACATGCCCGTCGAGGGATTGGGAATATGCCGCCTGAAGGGGCTAAAAAGAGCATGTCTGTGATTCCACGTGGTTGTCTTTTGAGGCCCACGATTCCTCTCTCGGGTTGAGGTATTCGAGTAGGAAGAAAATCAGCTCAGCGTAATGAAGAGTAAAAACACTAAGCTCAACGATACTCAAACAGAAAAGCAATGAGCTGAACGGTACTCACCCAGAACGAGGACGAGGCACTGCTCTGTAAAACGTCAACTTACCTGAAAAGAAAAAGAAGTGGCAGATTATACATTGTCCAGCGCCTAAAAACGGAGAATTATCAGCTTAAAACGATGCGAAAAGAAGGCATTGTCAGCTTAATATAATGTGTAGCAGCTGAAAACAAAGAGCTGGAACCTTAATACAATATGAGGAGACTGAAAGGAGAAGAAATGGAAGCTTATACATTGTGAAGAAACTGAAAACCAAGAATTAGAAGCTGAATAAAACATGTATCAACTCAAAACAAAGAATTGGTGACTTGATAAAATATGAGTGACCAGAAAACAACGAATTGGTACCCTAATGATAATCAATGACAGACAGACAGACAAAAAAACAGAGACAGAAACAGAGACAAAGACAGGCACACAGAAAGACAGAGAGACAGAAAGAGACATTGACAGAGAAACAGAGACAAAGACAGACACACAGAAAGACAGAGAGACAGAAAGAGACATTGACAGAGAAACAGAGACAAAGACAGACACACAGAAAGACAGAGACACAGAAAGAGACATTGACAGAGAAACAGAGACAGAGAGAGACACAGATAAACAGAAAGACAGACAGACAGAAAAACAGACACAGATACAGAAATAACCAGAGACAGACAAAGAGAAAGACAGAGAGACAGACACAAATAGACAGACAGACAGACATAAACAGACACAGAGATACAGAAATGGCCAAAGACAGACAAACAGAGAGACAGAGAGAGACACAAATAGACAGACAGAGAGACAGAGAAACAGTCACAGATAGACAGAAATAGACAAAGACAGACAGAGAAACAAAGAAACAGAGACAAGTACACAGAAATAGACAGACAGAGAGAAACAAATAGACAAAAATATACAGAAAAAAAACAGAGACAGACACAAATAGACAGAAAAAGACAAACAGAGAGAGACAGAGAAGCAGAAACACAGCTATACAGAGAGGGACACGCAGCGACAGAGGGACAGACACATACAGAGCAGGCTACACCATCGCAATAATACCCCCAAAAAATCCCTTAACATAGATCTGACTGAACCGAGATTTTTTTCACAGCCTCGCGCGGGTCGGATGATGAGCTCGGCGCTTCCTTCTCATCATCGTTACCTTTGCCAACACCTGCAAGTTTTTCTTCACCCTTTTATAACGAGGAAAAGAAGATTACCACCACCACTGACACTAACACTAACACTAACTCCAACACCAACACCAACACCACCACCACCACCACCACCACTACATACCTAGCTGTTGAATTTATGAATGACCTGAGAGATGGCAGCGGGGGAAAAAGGGTTGAAGGTGGACTTAGAACAAGGCATATGTACTTTTATGAAACGAAATTACGGTATTGCAAGGAACCCATATCTTATCAAAACGAAAGCACTGTCATTCTTCTGTATAGACAGGAGATAGACAGCAAGGTATATCAAGTCCACAACAGCTCGTAAATATCAACCACAAAGCAACAGAGAAGACGTAAAAGATCGATAAGATTAGATAGATATGAACGATGAAATAAAGATAAATAAGATAAATATAGATAATTGAATATAAACAAATAGGTCTGATCTTGCCACTATCAAACTCTGCAGACAAAAACGCTCAATGATAGTCTCTTTGTGTGTGTGTGTGTGTGTGTGTGTGTGTGTGTGTGGAGCAATATACTGACACATATTCTAATCCCTTCTTAACAACAAAGGAAGAGGTGGACATAACAGAACAATTAGGTAAAGATTGATTGCCGGAGACACTTTACAACGCTGAGAAACGAACCTCCAGTGATGACATAACGCAAACACCAACCCTAATCAACGTTGCAATAAGTGTGCGGGTATGTTCGATGTAACCACCTTTCACTCGACTCTTGAAACAGGGAAAAACAGAAGGAAAAAAGTAACACTGGGTAAGAAAACACGAAATGAACTGACATTTTTCTCTCTGGCACGCCGACACGAAGTTATATATATATATATTTTTTTTTTTAAACGGTTATATTTGCACTAATGTAATGATGATGATGTTCTGAGAAATATTGAAGGATGTCGAGAGAATATAACCTGACTGCAAAACTTACGAGAAAAGAACAGGAATTTCTCCGGTCGTGGGTTTTAATGAGATGGCTTTACGAATACCTTCACAAAGAACAGGAAAAGGAAAATCAGGAAAACAAGAGGAAAACAACGGTAAGAGGAATTGAAGGAAGTCGAGAGAATACAACTGATTGCAAAACTTACGAGAAAAGAACAGGAATTTCTCCGGTCGTGGGTTTTAATGAGATGGCTTTACGAATACCAACACAAAGGACAGGAAAAGGAAAATCAGGAAAACAAGAGGAAAACAACGGTAACAGGAACAGAAGGAAGTCAAGAGAATAGAACCTGACTGCAAAACTTACGAGAAAAGAACACGAATTTCTCCGGTCGTGGGTTTTAACGTGATGGCTTTACGAATACCAACACAAAGGACAAGAAAAGGAAAATCAGGAAAACAAGAGGAAAACAACGGTAAGAGGAATAGAAGGAAGTCGAGAGAATACAACTGATTGCAAAACTTACGAGAAAAGAACAGGAATTTCTCCGGTCGTGGGTCTTAATGAGATGGCTTTACGAATACTAATACAAAGGGCAGGAAAAGGAAAATCAGGAAAACAAGAGGAAAACAACGGTAACAGGAACAGAAGGAAGTCAAGAGAATAGAACCTGACTGCAAAACTTACGAGAAAAGAACACGAATTTCTCCGGTCGTGGGTCTTAATGAGATGGCTTTACGAATACCAACACAAAGGACAAGAAAAGGAAAATCAGGAAAACAAGAGAAAAACGACGGTAATAGGAATAGAAGGAAGTCGAGAGAATACAACCTGACTGGAAAACTTACGAGAAAAGAACACGAATTTCTCCGGTCGTGGGTTTTAATGAGATGGCTTTACGAATACCTTCACAAAGAACAGGAAAAGGACAGTCAGGAAAACAAGGGTAATAGGAACAGAAGGAAGTCGAGAGAATACAACCTGACTGCAAAACTTACGAGAAATGAAATGTCAGATCGTTTCTCTTGTTTTCTAATCCGATGTTGCTTTTTTCCTTCTTTTCTTTCCCGTTCCAAGCAAGAGTCATATAGCACGGCAGCCACTATAAATAACATTCGTCTGCGCCACTAAAGGGCCGGGGTCATCAAAGAGGCCCCTCAAGGCAGCCTACCGGCGCTACAGACAGAACAAAAAGGAAAAATCCGTCTTGGGTTTAAATAACATGGGTTTCAAATGCCACCACAATCAACAACGAGGATAATTTGTTCAGAGTTCATTTCCCGAAGGTATTAGTGCGATAAAGAACATAGAACTTATAAAACAACACGAGTATTTACCGACGTACCGTTGGGACAGATAAGATGACTTTCAAATACCGCCACGACCGACAATGACAATAATGTGTTGACGATTCATTTCCCGAAGGTATTAGTGCCATAAAGAAATATATATCAACTTATAGGAACATACGATAACATACAACTTATAAGAAAAGAACACAACTACTTCCCGACGTTGTTTTAATAAGATGACTTTTAGAAATACCGCCGCAGACAGCAATGATACTAATGTGTTGACGATTCATGTCCCGCTGGTCTTAGAGCGATAAAGAAGAATATATCAACTTATAACAACATACGATAACATACAACTTATAAGAAAAGAACACAACTACTTCCCGACGTTGTTTTAATAAGATGACTTTTAGAAATACCGCCGCAGACAGCAATGATAATATGTGTTGACGATTCATTTCCCGAAGGTATCTGAGTTATAAAGAAGTAAGGGTCGCCGGTCACTTAGCTAAATAATAAAGAACTCTCTCTCTCTCTCTCTCTCTCTCACTCAGACCCGCCGGCGACTCCTTACTCGAAAAGACGTACAAGAAAGAAACGTTTAATGCCACTCGTGTGTTTGCCACCGTGAAAAAACGTTCGGCTTCTTACTGCAACGTTTTCCTTTATTTTTTTTTTTTTTTTTTTTTTTCGTCATCTCCGTTTCTTATTGTCTCTTTGTAATCCGATTTGCATTTCGCTGTCGCATAAAAATTTGGACGGAGTGAATTTAATTACTTCGGGATTTCGTTGTTGTTGTTGTTGTTGTTGTTGTGGAAATGCTCGTTCGTTGATGTATTCCTGTTGAGTTTTAATTGTTTTTTGCTTTTTATTTATTTTTTTACGTTGTGGCGCAGTTTCTTACATTAGCTTGACGGTCTGAGGAACACTTTTACCCTGAACGAAAAACTACCAAAGGAAATTCAATCACTTTTTCCTCGGCTTTTTTTTAGCGTCCGTTTCTACATTATCACATTTTCTTTGCTGCTTCGATTTTTATTTCTCAGTATTTCCGCAGATTTTTACATATCCAGAGTCCGGTTTGAAGTTTCTCATCGGATACGAAAACTAAGCAAAATAGATTAACTGTTTGATTCATAATGTTGTTAATGCTCAGTCCTTATTCGCCAGTTAATATATATATATATTTTTTTTTTTTTACGTCTTCACCTATGGCGCCAGTAGGCATTCGTAGTGGGGTCTGATGGTCGGCTCCAGCCCGTTGTGGCGCAGGCAGTTGTTTATAGTGGCGCCATCTGTCCTGTTCCTTGCATAAAACATGGCTGTCGGGTTGCAGTCTTACCAAACACAATAACTGAAGAGAATGTATCTGCTCTGTTTTGTTCCCTGTGGCGTTTGTCCTCAGCTTAGATTCTTTAGGTTTCAAGAGCTTGTGCAATATCCCTCAAAAGCTTGGGAGGCCGATTTACAGCTTTACTGGGGACAAAAAGTGAACATAATGAGCTGAATTACTTGACGATGAGAGGCATTTGAGTTAAGTTTTATGTACGAATTTATAATGACGCTTTTGTTTTCATGTATTTGTTGAGTTTCTCGCATTAGTCCTGTGCTTTAAAACCCCCTGACTGCCGATTTCCTACCAGAAGACATCACCAAGCTACAGGAGTGGAACAAAAAGTGGCTGCTACAATTTAATGAAGAAAAATGTAAAGTTCTGCACCTTGGGAGGGGATATCCAGCACACCAATACCACATGGGAAACACTCCACTATCCACCACAGAGGCAGAGAAAGACCTGGGACTATATATTACCAAGCTACCAGTGAAGGGATATCCAGCACACCAATACCACATGGGAAACACTCCACTATCCACCACAGAGGCTAAGAAAGACCTGGGACTATATGTTACCAAGCTACCAGTGAAGGGATATCCAGCACACCAATACCACATGGGAAACACTCCACTATCCACCACAGAGGCTGAGAAAGACCTGGGACTATATGTTACCAAGCTACCAGTGAAGGCCAAATCCATGTCAATCGTAGACGGGTTGATATACAGTTTATAATTTTATGAGCACAAAAAAACACGTGGATTCAATAGATTTATTCTTCTTAACGCCAATGTTATTTTATTCTTTGTTTCTATTGTTTGTATTTTCAAGTGTATACGCAGTTCCTGATGTCGGCTTGACCTCATTAGTGAGTTTAATTAATAAAGACACAAAAATGACAACAAAGTAACTAAATGAATTAGCTTTTTCTTACTACCAAACATCATTTTTGTTTTTCATGTTTATTGTTTTCGTAATTTTAGAATAATTACGCGGTTTCTTTTACAAGCCCGCCGGTTTAATGAGCATTTTTTTTCAGAGAACCGAGGAAAAAATAATCTAATAACATTATTCAAATATACGTTAATGTTCCTTTTATTTTTTATTTCATTATTTTTTTCTTGTTTTTGAAAAAGTATTCGTACAGTTTCGTATATATAAGACTGAACCTCCGACCTGTAAAATATACGCTTCAGTTCTACGCTTTCTCATCCTTCTCGTTTTGTATATCTTTCTTTTCCACTCATCTTCCTCCTTCTACCTTCCTTCCTTTCTTCCTCGTTCTTATGCTTTATTGTCTTTTCCATTCACCTCAAATACGCTTCAGTTCTACGCTTTCTCATCCTTCTCATTATGTATCTTTCTTTCCCAGTTATCTTCCTTCTTCTACGTTCCTTCCTTCCTTGTTTTTTGTTTTTGTTTTATTCTCTTTTCCATTCATCTCAAATACGCTTCAGTTCTACGCTTTCTCATCCTTCTCATTATGTATCTTTCTTTCCCAGTTATCTTCCTTCTTCTACGTTCCTTCCTTCCTCGTTTTTTTTTTTCTCTCTTTTCCATTCATCTCAAATACGCTTCATGAAGTTCTACGCCATCTCATCCTTCTCATTTTGCATATCTTTCTTTCCCACTCATTTTCCTCCTTCTTCCTTCCTTTCTTCCTCGTTCTTTTTTATGCTTTGTTCTCTTTTCCATTCATCTCCTTCCTTCTTCCCCTTTTGTCCAATTTCCATTTCTCCAGATCTCGAAATTCAGATACCCTAAACTTTACTAAATTCCTTAACCTTTCAGTCCTATCGTTGTTTCTATTTCCATGTATTTTCTCTACTTTCTTATACATAAACTCGGCCCGATTTGTATTTTTTTTCCGGTTTTCACAATTTCGAAGCCACACAAAAGCCAGGCAGAGTAGTATTGCGCTTGGCTTTGATTAGTTGAGTCTGTTTTGGGCGCTAACCTTTCAGTCCTATCGTTGTTTCTATTTCCATGTGTTTTCTCTACTTTCTTATACATAAACTCGGCCCGATTTGTATTTTTTTTCCGGTTTTCACAATTTCGAAGCTACACAAAAGCCAGGCAGATTAGTAACGAGCCTGGCTTTGATTAGTTGAGTCTGTTTTGGGCGCTAATGTTTGATAATCGCCTTCATTGTCGCTGAGCCTGAATATGCTTTTGTCGCTGCACACTGGCGAGAATTTTGTCGTTATTATGCGAGTTTTCACCTAATTTTGCTAACAGCGTATAATTTTGTGTCCATTTACAAATTACACATAATACACTATTGTCTGCCTACTATGACAACGATAACAACAACAACACACGCGCGCACACACACACACACACACACACACACACACACACACACACACACACACACACACACACACACACACTTAAGAATCACACGTACCCTCTCTATCTATTTCCCTGTCCTCTCTTTTTTTCTCTTTTCTCAACTTTCCTTTCCTCTCCTTATTGCCTTCTCTCATTTTCATTCTGTTTTCTCCGTTTTTTTATATATATATTTTTCTCTCCTCCTTTTCTCTCTCTTTCTCTCCCTCTCCATTCTCACTTCTAAGAATCTATAAACCTTCATTAACTTACCCATCTGTGAATCTGATAATATTAACAGATTTATCATTTGTATTTAGCTAAATCAACATCTATATTAAATTCATTCGGGATAACGTGACGGATTTGAGCACCGGGGCAACGCGCAGCTAAAACACATACCCCCATCATTACCATTTATCTCCTTAATTATCCCTTATATTCTATCTACCTAAATCATCATCTCATTATAATTCTTCGGGTAAGTGTGACGGAGATGAGCACTAAGGCTACGCGCATATAACCCTTCCAATAGTGTATGCCCCCAACTATACCTTTTACTTCATTTAATTCTTCCTTATTTTCTTATCCACTTTCACTCAGTATTAATCTCTCCATCGTATCGGAGCTTTCCAGGAAGAGAGGTAGATTAAGCTTATGGGGAAAGGTATGTGAAAGCATTGCCTAACGTCTTTCCTTCCTTCCTCTCTTCCTTACTTTCTTCTTTCAATATCAATCAATCACGAAATTTTGCGGAGAGAGCATTGCCTAACGTCCTTCCTTCCTTCCTTCCTTTCTTCCTTCAACATCAGTCTATCACGAAATTTTGCAGAGAGAGCATTGCCTAACGTCCTTCCTTCCTTCCTTCCTTTCTTCCTTCAACATCAGTCTATCACGAAATTTTGCAGAGAGAGCATTGCCTAACGTCCTTCCTTCCTTCCTTCCTTCCTTTCTTCCTTCAACATCAATCAATCACGAAATTTTGCAGAGAGAGCATTGCCTAACGTCCTTCCTTCCTTCCTTCCTTCCTTTCTTCCTTCAACATCAGTCTATCACGAAATTTTGCAGAGAGAGCATTGCCTAACGTCCTTCCTTCCTTCCTTCCTTCCTTTCTTCCTTCAACATCAATCAATCACGAAATTTTGCAGAGAGAGCATTGCCTAACGTCCTTCCTTCCTTCCTTTCTTCCTTCAACATCAGTCTATCACGAAATTTTGCAGAGAGAGCATTGCCTAACGTCCTTCCTTCCTTCCTTCCTTTCTTCCTTCAACATCAGTCTATCACGAAATTTTGCAGAGAGAGCATTGCCTAACGTCCTTCCTTCCTTCCTTCCTTTCTTCCTTCAACATCAGTCTATCACGAAATTTTGCAGAGAGAGCATTGCCTAACGTCCTTCCTTCCTTCCTTCCTTCCTTTCTTTCTTCAACATCAGTCTATCACGAAATTTTGCAGAGAGAGCATTGCCTAACGTCCTTCCTTCCTTCCTTCCTTTCTTCCTTCAACATCAATCTATCATGAAATTTTGCAGAGAGAGCATTGCCTAACGTCCTTCCTTCCTTCCTTCCTTTCTTCCTTCAACATCAGTCTATCATGAAATTTTGCAGAGAGAGCATTGCCTAACGTCCTTCCTTCCTTCCTTCCTTTCTTCCTTCAACATTAATCTATCATGAAATTTTGCAGAGAGAGCATTGCCTAACGTCCTTCCTTCCTTCCTTTCTTCCTTCAACATTAATCTATCATGAAATTTTGCAGAGAGAGCATTGCCTAACGTCCTTCCTTCCTTCCTTCCTTCCTTTCTTCCTTCAACATCAATCTATCATGAAATTTTGCAGAGAGAGCATTGCCTAACGTCCTTCCTTCCTTCCTTTCTTCAACATCAATCAATCACGAAATTTTGCAGAGAGAGCATTGCCTAACGTCCTTCCTTCCTTCCTTCCTTTCTTCCTTCAACATCAATCTATCATGAAATTTTGCAGAGAGAGCATTGCCTAACTTCCTTCCTTCCTTCCTTCCTTTCTTCCTTCAACATCAATCTATCACGAAATTTTGCAGAGAGAGCATTGCCTAACGTCCTTCCTTCCTTCCTTCCTTTCTTCCTTCAACTTCAGTCTATCACGAAATTTTGCAGAGAGAGGCATAAGAATAGCTATCAGGGTCAGTGTATTTCAAAGCAATGACTAACTTATTTTCATCAGTATTAAACTATCTGTCATGTTATTTGTTTTGCAGGAAGGAACATCAGAACAGCTATCAGCGTACGTGTGTAAGGTTATGCAAGGGAAAGGAAAGGGAAAGGAAAAGAGGAAAAATTACTCGTATGAAAAGACCCCAGACCTACAAACCTTGGAAAAACATAGGAAAAATATTGAGTGAAAAAAGAAAATGCGAGGGAAACAAAAGGGAAAAAAAGGCTTAGAAAAAAAAAAGAAAACCTGGCAAAGAAGAAAAGAGAAGAGAATGAAAGGAAAAGAAGGGAAAGGAAGGAAAAGGAAAAAAGGGACTGAAAGGAAAATGAGACCAAAAACAAGGAAAGGAAAGGAAAATAAAAGAAAAGAATTGGAAAAGGAAGGAAAGTCACAAAAGAAAATGAAGGAAATGAGAGAGGAGAAGACAGAGGAAATCTAGGTAGAAAAAAACAAACAAAAACAAAAAAAAAACATATATCGCTCACAGCACAGAATTCAAAACGGCGATAAAATGGAGACTAACACAATAACAAAAAAGGAAACAAAAACAACAACAACCGGACAGACAAACACCTCCGTCAGCACACAACACATGCGCACAAACACAACCACGCATGCCCACACACACACACACACACACACACACACACACAGAGGTAGGTACATATATGCGTGTGAGTGTGCGTGTGAGTGTGCGTGTGTGTGTGTGTGTGTGTGTGTGTGTATGCCTCTTCGACTATCACCAAAGATTAACTCTATATGGACTGCTCAAATTGCAATCAGTAAATGGCTTCACGAAATCCACCTCGTCTCCATTTCCATCACAAGTCACGGCGCTGAGAGAGATTGACAGAAGCATTAACAGAAGCATTGACAGAAGCACCTCCGTCCACCGTTGCCCTTACCTGTCTCTCTCCTCCCTCATTGCCTCCTTTCCCCTAATAACCCTCGCCTACCTGAGTGAGAGTCTTATTCATAAACATTTCGCCTCCCAAGCACACATATTTAACAAGGCTTCCGTGGGAGTTTTGGGCATTTCCAGAGATAGTTTTATGACCCTGGTGGTAGTCTGACCCTTCCTCTGTACCATGAACCAAGACGAACACTCATTACAACCCGACTGATCCCCTCTTCGTCCTTTGGAAATAGATAACAAGGCTTTCGTAGGAGCTGTGGGCATTTCCAGTGGTAGTTATATGACCCTGGTGGTAGTCTGACAATTCCTCTGTACCATGAACCAAGAGGAACACTCATTACAACCCAACTGATCTCCTCTTCGCCCTTTGGAAATACTTAATGTGAGGGGGGGAAGCGTCTGAGTCATTTTTTAAACATTTCAATATCCAGGAATACATATTTGACAAGGCTTTCCTAGGAGCTGTGGGCATTTCCAGGGGTAGTTTTATGACCCTGGTGGTAGTCTGACCCTTCCTCTGTACCATGAACCAAGAGAAACACTCATTACAACCCAACTGATCTCCTCTTCGCCCTTTGGAAATACTTAATGTGAGGGGGGGAAGCGTCTGAGTCATTTTTTAAACATTTCAATATCCAGGAACACACATTTGACAAGGCTTTCCTAGGAGCTGTGGGCATTTCCAGGGGTAGTTTTATGACCCTGGTGGTAGTGTGACCCTTCTTCTGTACCATGAACCAAGAGGAACACTCATTACAACTCAACTGATCTCCTCATCGCCCTTTGGAAATACTTAATGTGAGGGGGGGAAGCGTCTGAGTCATTTTTTAAACATTTCAATATCCAGGAACACACATTTGACAAGGCTTTCCTAGGAGCTGTGGGCATTTCCAGGGGTAGTTTTCTGACCCTGGTGGTAGTCTGACAATTCCTCTGTACCATGAACCAAGAGGAACACACATTACAACCCGATTGATCTCCTCTTCGGCCTTTGGAATTAGTTGACGTGATGGGTGGAAGGGTCTGAGGATATTGAGGGAGTGAGTGAATGAGTGTCTGTACCTGTGTTGGGTGCTATTGCTATCAATCCACACCTTGCACGTGGCTTCATCTCGCTTATGGTACACCTGTCCGCCAATCTGTTTCTGCCTTAGTGATTCAGAGTATGATTGCAGGTGATGATTGCAGGTGAGATAGAGATAGAGATAGATAGATAGATAGATAGATAGAGAGAGAGAGAGAGAGAGAGAGAGAGAGAGAGAGAGAGAGAGAGAGAGAGAGAGAGAGAGAGAGTAAAAAGAAAGAAAATGAAAGGTGATGTCCAGATAACGAGAGGGAGAAAGAGAGAGAGAAAGACAGAGATAAAGAAGTAAGATATTGATAATAGGTGAAAAAGAGATAGAGAGAGAAAAAGAAAGAGAGAGAAGAAACATTAAAAAAAAAACTAAAATTAAATACAAATACCAAAGATTAATCGACATCTAAATACGAGAAACAGAAAAAAAAACGAAGAAAATAACCAACAGAAAAAGAACAAAGGAAATAATTATACACAGAAAAACAGAAAGTTCAATTAACTAGATGATAATTACACCTTAATCAACCCAGCAGAAGGAGGAGGAAGAGGAGGAGGAAGAGGAGGAGGAGGAGGATAAGAAGGTAAAGAAAGATGAGGAGGAGGAGGGGAAAAGCTAATCCATCCCTCCTCTTCTTCCTCCTCCTCCTCTTCCTCATTATCAAGTTCAGATATCACATTAATATTTTTTTTAGCTAACCTCAATCCACGGTAAGACAGCTTGAGGCCAGGAAATGAGAGAGAGAGAGAGAGAGAGAGAGAGAGAGAGAGAGAGAGAGAGAGAGAGAGAGAGAGAGAGAGAGAGAGAGAGAGAGAGAGAGAGAGAGAGAGAGAGAGAGAGAGAGAGAGAGAGAGAGAGAGAGAGAGAGAGAGAGAGAGAGAGAGAGAGAGAGAGAGAGAGAGAGAGAGAGAGAGAGAGAGAGAGAGAGAGAGAGAGAGAAAATGGATAATGACGAACTAAGCCTTATTACCAGAGATTGACATAAGCAGCGGCGACTAAGGAAGGAGACAGACAGACACAGAGGAAATTAACGTCCGCTGCCACGCACTTATTAACACACGAGGCATTGAGGGAAAAAGTTGGAAAGTTTCGTTTAGTCGGCGCAACATCTGTGGTCATATGCCGGAGAGAGACAGGAGGGGAAGGAATTATAGGAGAAGGGAGCAGACCCCAGGAGACGGGACACAACCCCCGATTAATACCTGATACCCATTCACTGCTGGGTGGACAGGGGCGTAGGGTATCGGAAAGGCATTGAGCAAAGGAAGAGAAGGAGGAGGAGGAGGAGGAGAAGAAAAGGTACGAGAGAGGGGAAAGATAGAGGGGAGAGAAAGAAAGCAAGGTATAAGAAGAAAAGGTGAAGGACTAGAAGAAAGGAAGAGAAGAGAAAGTATGGAAAAAAGAAAAGAAAAATACGAACTGGGAAAACAGAAAAGAGGGAAAGAAAAAACAAAAGGAAGATAATAAAGGAAGAAAATGAGAGTAAGGGAGTAAAATAAATTAAAACGAATTGGAGAAAAAAAGGAAACAGGGAAGGAAAATAAAATAAGGAAAAGGAGGGAAAGGAATTAAGGAAAAAACTTTGAATATGTGATGAGTGTGTGTCCTTGTCTCTGTCTCTGTCTGTCTATATCTGTCTAACTTTCTAACTTAAGTCGATGGTTCATAGAGGATTGCATTACGAAATACACTAACGAAGGAAGGAAAGGAATCAACGGAACAACTTTGAATATGATGATGAGTGTGTCTTTCTCTATGTCCGTCTCTATCTGTCTCACTATCTAATCCAAGTCGATGGTTCACAGTGGATTGCCTTATGACAGGAATTAAGCACCCACATTACCCTAGCCATATATATACACTAACAAAGGAAGGAAAGGGAGTCAACGGAACAACTTTGAAAATGTGATGAGTGTGTGTCCTTCTCTCTGTCTCACTTTCTAACCCAAGTCGATGGTTCATAGTGGATTGCCTTATGACAGGAATTACGCACCCACATATCCATAGCCATATATACACTACCAATGCTCCGTTGTCACACATATATCCACACAAATTGAGGACATAAAAAATCCATAGTCAGGTATATTAAGCGGTCCACGGGAGAATATAATAACAGACATAGACCGTATTGTACTTGCGTCATGCTTCAACGCTGGATTAATGATATTGGCGTCTGATGTACAAGTGACTCTTAATTAATAATACACAGGTGGGAGCGTGATAACCAGACAGGTACACGGTTAATTATTATGTTACCTGTACAGCACCAGGACATTACAGGGTTGTTGTTGTTGTTGTTGTGGTTTTAATAGGAATGATGTTGGTAGTGATTTCTGTGTTTTGTAGTTACGTATATACATTAAAGGAAGGTGTTTTTGTGTGTTTGTGTTTGTGTGTGTGTGTGTGTGTGTGTGTGTGTGTGTGTGTGTGTGTGTGTGTGTGTGTATTGGAATCGAGATTTATATATGTCGTAAAAATAGTTCACACACACACACACACACACACACACACACACACACACACACACACACACTTTATCGACCATGAATGTTGCTATTTTTTTTTTTTTTGTTGTTGTTACTATTGTTATTGCTGTTGTTGTCGTTTCCAGATATTAGTGAGATCCGACTCCCTTTAGTGAAATCCGACTCCGTTTTGTGAGATCCGATTCCGTTCCATTCCCGTAAAACAGACAAACTCGTATTTATTCCGAACCCACTCGAGTTATGACACCAATTCTCGCGACTTTTCATCCGCTAAATTTGCTGGCCGCTCGCACACACACACACACACACACACACACACACACACGCCAATATTTATTAAACTCCTCAGCTTGTTACACGGTTTTTATTCGCCTTTATATCTATCACACTTTACAAAACAAACTGTAAATGGTATAATATAGACAGACAAACACAGACAGACAGACAGACAGAGAGACGGACAGATAGACAGGCAAAGAAGAGGAGCGTATCAGGACACCTCTCCTCCCGAAATTGACCTCTCTTTCGGCCACTCCTCTTAACTTTTTACATGAGCAGTGATTTCTGAGCTTTTTTTCATTAGTTTCCCTTTTTTTTGCCCTTGAGCTGTTTCCTTCACTGTAAAAAAAGTTCAATTGGTGTTTGATCTTATTAGTTTCGTCTCTGGTTATCAAGTACAAAATCTGATGTTAGGGATTGGCACAGATTACGTTGTTGTTTTTATTTTTCTTGATATTTTTTTTCCCTCTTGCTATGTGAAAAATCAAACATATCAACTCACTGTCCTATCCGTTCTCTAATACATGTGTTAGGAATAGACAAATACCCCTGTTTTTTTTTTTCTCTCTGCCGTTTTCCTTTATTTTTTTGTAGATGAAGAAAATAATTATTAATCGAAACTTTGTAATTTTTTTTTCTATTCGTTTTCTAATACAAGTTAAATAAGCAACTAACTAACAGACCCCTTAATATTTTCCTTCTTTTATGTACCTTCTATTATTTTGTTCCTTCGTTTCTGTAAGCGAAGAAACTATATAATCATTTCTGTAAGTGAAGAAAATATTAAATCATCCCTCTGTACATCTTATCCTTCCTCTAATACAAGTCTAAGTAAGCAACCAACACACACAGACTCCATTATTTTCTCTTCTTTTACCTTCTCTCTGTATTTTCCTTTTTCCGCAAGTTAAGGAGGTCATATTTTAACCTGCAAGTTTTTCTCTCGTCTTCTCATTTCCGCGGCGGAGAGAGAATCTTGAGGAGGAGATGAAGGGGGAGAGGGAGAAAACGGGGATGGGAAGGGATAGTGGACGGGAAGGGACGGGGATCGGGGCACTGTTAATCTTGAGGTGGATGTGAATGGGGGAGAGGAAAGGGGATAGAAGAAGGGACGGAGAGGAACGGGAAGGGACGGGTGATGGAGTTCTGGTAACTTGAGGAAATGAAGAAGTAGAGAAGGGGGAAGGGGATCAGGTGGGATGAGGGACAGGGATGGGAATGGACGGGGAAGGGATAAGAGACAGGAAAGGCACGGGAACAGGACAGGAACAAGACAGGTACGGTGCGCAGGTAAGAATCAATCAGAGTAATGAAAACAAACATTACCTTTATTAATCTTTCAAACCAGCCAATGAGCGCGTCAAGGAAGGGAAATTAAGGCGTTGTTGTTACTGTTATTTAAAGAGTGTGATTAATCTGGTCTCGGATGGAGTAGAGAGGATGAGAGAGGAACGAGAAGGTATATCTTTATCATTGCGCTTATTAATATCTGAAGCGATGAAATTGACATCGTTGTTAAGAGGTGTAGGAGAGTAATCATGATCTCGTCTTGGATGGCGTACAGAGCTTTGGTAGAGATATTAGTAGGTTCTTAATGATTGCCTCCATTGATATTTGAAAGCCAGGAGATTACTGTTGTTGTTATAGGGATATCGAGAGAGTAATTAGGTATACTTCTTAAATTCCTTTCTCCCTTCTCTCCTTCATTCCTTTTTTCTTTCCTTCCTTTTATCTTTGTTTTCTCTCTTTCTTTCCCTGGTTTTCTTTTTTTCCCTTTCTTTGTAACATCCTCGTATCCCTTCTTCCCTTCATTTCGTTATTCTTTTTTTCTTTCCTTCTTTTTTTCCTTCAAATTTCTCTTTTCCTTTCCCTGTTTTCCTTTTTTTCCCTTTCTTTGTAACACCCTCGTATCCCTTCTTTCCTTCTCCCCGCTATACCTTTTTTTCCTTCTTTCAAATTTCTCTCTTCCTTTCCCTGCTTTCCTCTTTTTCCCTTTCCTAACACCATTCTATCCCATCTATCCTTTCCATCATTTTCTCTCCCTCACTTTACTTCCCTTCCCTTCCATTCCCTCACCTTCCCTTCCTCTCTCCAACCTCCCATTCTCCTTCCCTTTTCCGACGAGCATTTTTCCTAACACCCTCCTATCCCTTCTATCCTTTCCATCCTTTTCTCTCCCTCACTTTACTTCCATTCCCTCACCATCCCTTCCTCTCTCTTACCTCCCATTCTCCTTCCCTTTTCCGACGAGCATTTTTCCTAACACCCTCCTATCCCTTCTATCCTTTCCATCTTTTTCTCTCCCTCACCTTACTTCCCTTCCCTCACCATCCCTTCCTCTCCTACCTCCCATTCTCCTTCCCTTTTCCGACGAGTATCTTTTCTAAGCAATACATTTACCACTATCTAAAAGGCGAGATGTTACTAGTTGTTAGAGATGTATAAAGAAAGTGATCAATCTAGTCTTGGGTGGAGTAGAGAGTGTGGTAGAGAGATAATTATATATATGTTCAGTATTAAGTTTATTATTTTATTTTTTACAACAAAGGAGACAGCTCAAGGGGACAAAAAAAGGAAACAATAATAATAATAAAAAAAGCCCGCTACTCGCTGCTCCTAAAAAGAATCCAAAGAGGTGGCCGAAAGAGGGGTCAATTTTGGGATTTAAAATGAGATATATAGTTAAGACATTGATGTTAGTGATGAAGCTATGTCGCTTACCAATGATTTGCTACGGAGATGAGCACTAAGGTCACTCGTAGCTAAATCTTGACCTTTACATAAGAACATAATTCACGTCTTTGTAAGTATAAGAGAGCTGTTCACTTTTAATATACAATGACCAAGGGGAATATATTACAATGAGATTTAATTATTTGGCCATTGTTTTTATATATATGATGATGGTTGAGTAAGTGTGTGTGTGTGTGTGTGTGTGTTTTCCTCCCTTCACCACTCCCTTTCCCCTCTCTCTCTCTCTCTCTCTCTCTCTCTCTCTCATTTTTTCTCACAAATTTTCGGTTCGTTCAATATTTTCTCTTTCCTTTCCCTTTTTCTTCATTTTTGCATTTCGTTTCTTTACTCTCTCACTCTCTCACACTCTCTCTCTCTCTCTCTCTCTCTCTCTCTCTCTCTCTCGCTCACTTTTTTTTCCGCTTTTCACAAACAACTAATCCCAAACCCATTCAATCACTCAACTAATTACAAAAACATTAAACGGTGAGTTACGTGAATTATTGAAACACATCCGCCGTTCAAATAAAACCTCTCAATTTCCGCGATAAAACGGCGTGAAAACAATACCAGCCAGCGCTCTCTCTCTCTCTCTCTCTCTCTGTCTCTCTCTGTCTCTGTTTGTCTCTATCTATCTATCTCTCTATCTCTCTGTCTATATATCTATCTGTATATTCCCTCCTCTCCCTCTCGTCACTCTTTCTCTTTCCTTCTCCCCTCGTTTTCCTTTCCTCCCCCTCTCCCTCTCCATCTCTCTGCATACTCCTCTCCCTCTCTCCCTCTCTCCCTCTCTCTCTCTCTCTCTCTCTCTCTCTCCCGGCCCCGCACCAATCTGGGATATTAAATCATGATTAAACAAATAGGGTCCCATCACAAAACAATCGTGATAACAGGGTTCTATCTTTCACACTCGGCCCCTACTCCCCCTTGGCCCATAGAGTTTGAACGCGCCATCGTTACCAACCGGCCGAACGTCAGCTACCACGCACACACACACACACACACACGCTGGGTCTCTCACACACACACACACATACTCGCCCGCCCGCTAGCTCAACCCGCCCGCCACCACCGCCGCTACCACCATCTCTCTCTCTCTTTCTCTGCGTTTCCCTTCGTGTTTTGTAATGATCCCTGTTAAGTGTGCACTCCCAATGTGTTAATAGCATGAAATATTACACCTGCGTTTTTTGATGGCGAGATAATACTGCATGTGCGTCCGAGAGAGAGAGAGAGAGAGAGGGTGGGGTGGGGGTGGGGGGGGATATACACGCATACACATTCAGACAGTCGGTTTTGTCAGATGCTTTCACCTCTCACGTCAACTATATTCAAAGGTCGAAGAGGAGATCAATCGGGTTCTAATGCGTGTGTTTTTCTAGGTTCATGCTACAGAGGAAGGGTCGAACTACTACTAGGGTCATAAAACTACACCTGGAAATGCCTGCAATGCCTACGAAAGCCTTGTCAAATGTGTTCTTCGGCTTTCACCCCTCCCGGAGATCAGTCGGGTTCTAATGTGTGTGTTTTTAGGTTCATGGTGCAGAAGAAGGGTCAAACTACCACCAGGGTCATAAAACTACCCCTGGAAATGCCCACAACACCCACGAAAGCCTTGTCAAATGTGTATTTCTTAGGTTCACGGTACAGAAGAAGGGTTAAACTACCACGAGGGTCATACAACTATACCCATGGAAATGCCCACAACACCCACGAAAACCTTGTCAAATGTGTGTTTCTTAGGTTCACGGTACAGAAGAAGGGTTAAACTACCACGAGGGTCATACAGCTATACCCATGGAAATGCTCACAACGCCTACGAAAGCCCTGTCAAATGTGTGTTTCTTAGGTTCATGGTACAGAAGAAGGGTCAAACTACCACCAGGGTCATAAAACTACCCCTGGAAATGCCCACAACGCCTACGAAAGCCCTGTCAAATGTGTGTATGCTTGGGCTCTGAAAGGCTTAACACACACACACACACACACACACACACACACACACACACACACACAGAGGGAGGGAGGAACCAGGCTCAGTTTCTCTCCACTTTCGCCCTCTTCGTGTACGCCGCGCGGCCGGGCTCATAAATTTTCCGCTTGTATTCCGGCTGTCGGGCTGAAACTCAACTCAATCTTTCTGAAACTTAATAGCCATTTACACTTTATAATTCAATTTAATTTGTAGATATTCACTCTCCTGCTGCGCGCTCTCTCTCTCCCTCTCTCCCTCTCTCTCTGTTGGTGAAGAGGTGTGAGGAGGGGAGGGGAGAGGAGGGAGAGAAAAAGGTGAGGAGGGAAAGAGCAGGATTAGAAAAAGGTGCCAATGAAAGAAGGAAGGAAGGTAGAAAGGGAGAGAAGGGAGAGAAAAAGGTGGGGAGGGGAGGAGCAGGATTAGACAAGGGTGCCAATGAAGGAAGGAAGGAGAGAAGGAAGGAAGGAAGGAAAGGAGGTAGAAATGGAAAGGAGGGAGAGAAAAAAAGGTAGGATTGGGATGAGCAGGATTAGAAAAGGGTGGCAATGAAGGAAGGAAGGAAGGAAGGGAAGGAGGAAGAAAAGGAGATAGAAAGAGATGAGAAAAGAAAGAAGGAAAGGAAAGAAAGTAGGATAGAAGAAAGGAAGGAAATATGAAAAGAAGACAAACAGGAAAGAAGGAATGAAAGAAAAGGTCAGAGAGAGAGAGAGAGAGAGAGAGAGAGAGAGAGAGAGAGAGAGAGAGAGAGAGAGAGAGAGAGAGAGAGAGAGAGAGAGAGAGAGAGAGAGAGAGAGAGAGAGAGAAAGGAAGAGAGAGAGAAGGAAAGCATAACGGCAGAGGAAGAAAGGAAGGCAGCAAGGAAGAAAGGAAAGAAGGAAAATAAAGGAAAAATATGGAAACAAAAAAAATCACAACACATGGAAAATCCGGAACAGATGAAGCGAGACGAGATGAACAAAACAGAGGCAAATAGGAAAGGATATACACCATTAAACAACTATACGGGAGTGAAGAAGAGCCAGCCATCCCTTGCAGTCATTCTTCTCGTTGCTGGAAGTGGAGAGGAGTGTGAGGGAGAGGTGGAGAGGGACAGAGAGGAAGAGAAAGGAAGGGAGGATGGAAAACAGAAAGGAAGGGAGGAACGAGGGAAGGAAAGGTAGAGAGATATGAATACATGTCAAAGGAGGTAGGATAGATAACAGGGAAGAAAGGGAGAGAGAGTCAGAGGGAGAAAGTGAAAGAAAGGAAGGAAGGACCGAAGGAAGGATATCAGGAAGGAAAAGTATAGAGATATGAACACATGTTAAAGGGGGAAGAAAAGACAACAGGGAAGAAAGGGAGAGGAAGAAAGGGAAAAGGGGAGAGAAAGAGGGTGGGAGGCAGTGTTAGGGATAGGGGTGTGATTCTCCAGGGACCCGCCGCGAATATAAGGTCCTCTTTAGCGGCGCGCCCTGCCACCAAAGGCCTTCCGCGATGTGGCTCTCCCGCTGCTTACGTGAGGTGATGGCTTGTGATGGCGAGCCTGTGTTGGTAACGATGACGGGGAATGGCTGACTGAATGGCTGATTGGCTGAGTGAATGGCTGAATGACTGACTAACTGAATGGCTGAGTGAATGGCTGAATGACTGACTGACTGGCTGACTAACTGAATGGCTGACTGACTGAATGGCTGAGTGAATGGCTGACTAACTGACTGGCTGAGTGAATGGCTGACTGACTGACTGACTGACTGGATGACTGACTGTATATGAAAGACAAGGAAGGATGAATGAATAGGTGACTGGTTGACTGAACTTACGATTGGCTGACTGACTAACTGACTGGCTGAGTGAATGTCTGACTGACTGACTGAATGCCTGGATGACTGGCTGTATATGAAAGATTGAAGGATGAATGAATGGGTGACTGGCTGACTGGCTGAACACCTTTTAGAAGTGGCAAATTGAAGGGTAGGAAAGTAAAATGCAGGGAGAGTGGGAGAGAAGGGAGAAGAAGGGATGGGATGGGACGCAAGGAGGGGAAAAGAAAAGATAAAAAGATAGAGAGGGAGAGAGGTTGAAAGAGGAAAGGAAAGGAGAAGGGAAAAAGAAATGATAGGAAAAGATGAGAGAGAGGAAGGGAAAGGAAAGGAAGGGAAGGGACTAGAAGGGAAGTAAGGAAGGGAAGAAATTAAAGAGAACGAGAGAGAAGGGAAAGAAGAGGGAGGGAAAAAGAAATGATAGCGAAAGATGAGAGAGAGGAAGGGAAAGAAGAGGAAGGGAAGGGACTAGAAGGGAAGTAAGGAAGGGGAGAATAAAAGAGAAAGAAAGAGAAGGGAAAGGAGAGGAAGGGAAAAAGAAATGATAGCGAAAGATGAGAGAGAGGAAGGGAAAGAAGAGGAAGGGAAGGGAATAGAAGGGAAGAAGAAAAGAGAACCAAAGAGATATACAGATGGATAGATAGTTCTGTCCTGGTATGTGAGTTTAAGTATCTGTCTTTCTATCTATCTGTCTGTCTGTCTGTCTGTACTCATCATCATCATCATCTTCACCTCCTTCAGCAATTACATGGAACTAATTACCAGGATCACGATAATAGCTTCTCGTAATAATCATAATGGCTTTGACATGTTAGTTCTGTTACTTTCTTACTTATTAACATTAGAATCTTTTATCCTTCACCTTTCATGGTCATTAATTAACTCAGTCTGCGGTATACATCATGTATTAGTAGTATTAGTATTAGTATTAGTAGTGGTAGTGGTAGTAGTAGTAGAAGTAGTGTTATTATTATTATTATTATTATTATTATTATTATTATTATTATTATTATTATTATTATTATTATTATTATTATTATTATATCAAGGGTCTTAAGATTAGTATTATTAAAGTTACTGCCTCTAATTACTCTCGTTTTTAACTTAGACGAATATTAATTAACAGGGAAATACCAGTAATTGCGAGCTAAGCATTTTTGTTATCCTCGTAAATGACAAAAAAAATTAAAGGTAAAATGTGCAATGAAAAATAAAAGACAAGTTGGTATAGAGTTAGAAAATGGGTACAGAAGAATGAAAAAAATAACGATAAGAAAAGTTAGTTAAGATAAAATTAAAAGAAAAATGAAAATAGAGGGAAGGAAAAGAGGGAAAAACAGACACACACACAGACAGACAGACAGACAGACAGAAAAAAATTACAGTTAGAAAATGAAGGAAAAGAAAAACAATATAGCCACACACACACACACACACACACACACACACACACACACACACACACACACACACACACACACACACACACACACACACACACACACACACACACACAAACAGACAAACGAAGAGCACATTATACCATCCTTTAAGTTCTCTCCTAGACAGACAGACGGACAGACAGACAGACAGACAGACAACATATTATACCATCATTTACGTACTTTTTTCTCTCCCTTCTTTCCTCCCTCACTAACTCATTCTTGGTGGACTATATGAAGAGAGGAGGAGGAGGAGGAGGAGGAGGAGGAGGAGGAGCGGCGGGATAACAGATTAAAATGCACCGCCGAGCGACATTTGGGCGAATATTTGCAAGATTTCGACCATACAATAATAGGAGAGTTTCCCCTTAGAATGTGGTCTGGGAGGAGGAGGAGGAGGAGGAGGAGGAGGAGGAGGACAGGAGAGGAAGTAAATTAAAGGAAACGAGAGGAAGAGAAGGGAAAGAAAGAGAGGGGAATGAGAAAAGATTTGAAAAGAAGAGAGGAAAGGAAAAGGGAGAGGATGGGAAGGGCAAGGAAGGGAATGGAATGAGGAAGAGAGGGAAGGGAAAAAGGAGGACAATGAGAAGAGAAAGGAGAGAGAGAAGAGAAGGGAAGGAAAGAGAAAGAAAGAGAAGGGAGAGAGAAGAGAGAGAAGTGGAGGTAAGGAAAGAGGAGGAAAGAGAAGGGAATCATTCTCTCTCCCCCTCTCTTTTTCCTCCCTTCTTCCTCCCATTGTCTCCCACCTCTCTTTCCTTTCTCCTTCCTTTCCTTCTCCTACTCCTCCAGCTTCATTTCTACTTTCCTCCACTTTCCCTCCACATCCTCCTTTTCCTCTCTTCCCATCTCCCTTTTCCCTTTCCAACCCTCTCTTCTTTTCCTTTCTCCTTCCTTTCCTTCTTCTACCCTCCCAGCTTCCTCTTTACTTTCCTCCACTTTCCCTCCTTATCCTCTCTCTCCTCTCTCCCTTTCCTTTCCTCTCTTCTTTTCCTCTCTGCTTTCTCCCATTGTCTCCCACCTCCCTTTCCTTTCCTTTCTCCTTCCTTTTCTTCTCCTACCCTCGGCACCGTCTTTTTCCTCTCTTCCCATCTCTCCCCTCTTCCTTTCCTTCCCTCTCTTACCATTTTCTCCCCTTTCTGACCCTTCCCCACCCTTCTCTCCCCTTCCTCCCCCAT
>NC_066528.1:19335130-19377630 GCF_024679095.1 Eriocheir sinensis | reverse complement strand
AGCCTGCTTGATTCTGGCCCCCCTGATGTGATTTGTAAAGTTTTGTCTTGATTCAATTTGGCGCCGGCGGAGTTTAATCCAATCAAGAGGTGACCTGTCGGGCTGCAAGGAGGCTCCGGGCGGCGGGGAGAGGAGAGAGAGAGAGGGGTTGGGAGAAGAGGGGAAGGGAAGGGAAAGGAGGGAGATGGGATGTAAGGAAAGGAGGAAAAAGAGAGAAGAGAGAGAGAGGAGAAGGGAAGGGATGAGGGGAAAAGAAAAGAGAAAAAAAGAATAAGAGATTGGGAGAGGAGGAGAGAGGAAGGGAAGGGAAGGGACTGGAAGGGAAGGGAAGGAGATAAGAAAAATGGACTAAAGGAGAAGAGATAAGAGAGGTTAGGAAAGGAGGGGAAAGGGAGGGATGGTCTGTAAGGAAAGGAAAAGAGAGCAAAATGAGACAGAGAGAGAAGGGAAGCGAAGGAAAGGGAGAGAATGGGAAGTAAGGAGGCTTCTCTTCCCTTCCCGTCCCTTCCCTTCCCTTCCCTTCCCTTCCCTTCCCTTCCAGTCCCTTCTCTTCCCTTCCAGTCCCTTCCCTTCCCTTCCGTTCCCTTCTCTTCCCATTCCGTCCCTTCCCTTCCCTTCCCTCCCAGTCCCTTCCCTTTTCTTCCCAATCCGTCCCTTCCCTTCTCTTCCCATCCCTTCCCTTCCCTTCTCTTCCCTTCCAATCCCTTCTCTTCCCATTCCGTCCCTTCCCTTCCCTTCCCTACCAATCCCTTCTCGTCTTTTCCCATTCCGTCCCTTCCTTTCTCTTCCCGTCCCATTCTATCCCTTCCCTTCCCTTCCCTTCTCTTCCCTTCCAATCCCTTCTCGTCTTTTCCCATTCCGTCCCTTCCTTTCTCTTCCCTTTTCTTCCCTTCCAGTCGCTTCCCTTCTCTTCCAGTCCCTTCCCTTCTTTTCCCATTCCGTCCCTTCCCTTCCCTTCCCTTCCAGTCCCTTCCCTTCCCTTCCCTTCCAGTCCCTTCCCTTCTCTTCCCTTCCAATCCCTTCTCGTCTTTTCCCATTCCGTCCCTTCTCTTCCCTTCCCTTCCCTTCCTTTTCGATGAGATTAATCAGACTGCCGGAAAAGTTGTTCATTACCGAAGCTACACTTTTCACACCTGGCTGAACTCTATATCCAGGTGTGTGCATATATATTTAATTTACTTCATCACTGCTTTTTAAATGAACAGATTCTATTTACGTATTGCGTCCCTGTAATACATATCGCAAACCAAAAAGAGCAAATCGCTATATTACAAAAAAAGAAAAAACTATATATATGTAGAGATTGAGTGTTTTTCAGTATCTTAATTACCGAAATGTGAAACTCCATGAATATATATTATGCAATGAGTTTTGATAATTTCTCAATACCCGTCATTACTGAATATATAAAAAAAAATGTTGTGTTAGAAAATAAGTATGAATTAAGAAAAGGAACTTGAACTTCGGGGAGCATATGTTAGGTGGTGGTGGTGATGGTGGTGGTGGTGGTAATGTTGTTGTTGTTGTTGTTGTTGTTGTTGATGGTGGTGGTGGTGGTGGTGGTAACGGTGGTGACTTCAGTAATGTGATGTTAATGTTTTTTTTTCTTTATATTATTTTCTTATTATTTATTTTTTATTACTTTATGATCCTAAGTTTTTTGTCTTCTTTTCCTCTTCTCTCGACTCCTCTTCCTCCTTCTCCTCCTCCTCCTCCTCTTCTTCTTCCTACTCCTCTTAGCGGTTTTAGAGTAACAAACAAACTAACGAATAAATAACAGCGAACAACTATCTACCTTGAAATAGACGAGAAGCAAAGACACACACACACACACACACACACACACACACACACACACACACACACACACACACACACACACACACACACACACACACACACACACTCTCCTTCACCTCTCCCCCCTCAACCATCACAACCACCACCACCAACAACAACAACACCAACAACACCAACAACACCAACAACACCAGCACCATCATACCAGCACTCTCCTAACACAATATCATCCCTCAGCATCAGAATAACACAAGCTTGCACGGTCTTGGAGGTGAGGAAATTACACGCTGTTATTTCCATCTTCAAGGTAATTGGCGCCTGATTAGTTCACCTGGCGGCGACTCACCTGTCCCAGCTCAACACCTGGTGATATGCTACCTGGCGAAGTGGTGGTGTTATTGGTACTACTGCAGAGGATCGATGTTGTGTTGCTTGTGTGAATGTATGTATGCATGTATGTATTTTGATGTATGTGTGTGTGTGTGTGTGTGTGTGTGTGTGTGTGTGTGTGTGTGTGTGTGTTATCATATGAAATTACACATCTTCCCCCATTCTCTCCCTCTCTCTCACACACACACACACACACACACACACACACACACACACACACACACACACGGATCACAAGTCTTCAAAGGCCTGGTCAGCAATCTTCTCTGTTTTTGCTCTTTCTCTTCCTTCCTCCCACCCTCCCCCATTTCCTCCCTCCCTTCCTATCTCTCCTTCCTTCCTCCCTTCCTTCATTCCTTCCCCTCTTTATTCCACTCCTGTTGTATCTCTCTATATTTCTTTTTTTCTTCCTCTTTTCCTTCATTCTCTTATTCCGTCATTCTATTTTAATCTGTCTCTCTCTCTCTCTACCTCTCTTCTTCCTTTCCTTCCTTCCTTCCTTTCTTCTCCTTTTCCTCTCGTTTTTTTAAATTTGTTCTGATCTTTCTCCTCTCTTCCAATTCCTTTTTCCCCTCGTCTTCAATCCTTCTCCTCCTCCTTCCTTCCTTTCTTTCTTTTTCCTTCCTTCTCCTTTTGCCTTCTTTCCCTCCTCCTCCTAATACTCCTCCTTCCTCCTGTACGCCATTTTACCTACCTCTTCCTTCCTTCCTTCCTCCTCTTCCTCCTCCTCCTCCTCTTCCTTCTCCTCCTCCATTTCCATGACCACAATCACCACGAGACAGCATCTTTCCACTTTCTCTATTCTCTCTCCCCTCTTCCACCCCCCTCCACCCCTCACCATGATCATTTCAGCTCCGTTACTCTCCGCCTGTCAGCCCCGGGACGTCAGCAGCGCCGTGTCGTCAGCGGGGGGTCTTGATGTCAGCTCATCGCCAGACATTCCCGAGGGCCGTGCCACAATTTGTTTCCTAACCAACAAAGCGATTGGATTATGGACGGCGAACATTCACGGAGACGGTTCTTGAGGCTGGGTTCCCTGATCTGCCTTTCCTTCCTTCTTCCTTTCCTTCCTTCTTCCTTTCCTTCCTTCTTCCTTTCCTTCCTTCTTCCTTTCCTTCCTTCTTCTATTCCTCTATCTCTTTGTTCTATCCGCATTTTCTTTCTTTTCCTTCTTTCTTTCCTGTTCTGTGATCCTTCTTTCCTTTTCCTTCGATTCTATTCACATTTTCCTATGTTTTCATCGTCTCCCTATTCCTTTGTTTCCTTCTCTCTTTCGTTCCTTTTCCATTTTCTTCCTTCCTTGCTATTTCAGTCTTTCTTATTTTCTTTCCTTTTCCCTTCTTTCTTTCCTTTCCATTTCCCTGTTCCTTCTATCCTTTTTGCTCTTCTCCCTTTCATTCGCTTCCATTTACTCCCTTTTCCCTGTTTCTCTCTGTTCCTCTCTGCCTTCTTTCCTTCCTTTCCTTCTTCCTCTTCTCATTTCGTTTCCTAATTTTCCCTCTGTGTTTCTCTTTCCTTCTTTCCTTCTTCCTCCCTCTCCCTCCTTTCCCTTCCTCTGTCTTCTTTTCCCTCCTTCCTTCTTTCCTTCTTTCCTTTTCTCTGTGGTCATTTCAACCCTTCTAATCTTCTCCCTTCCTCAAATCAAAGAAGAAAGATGATACAGGAGAAGAAAGAAGAGAATGGGGAGGATAAAGAAGAAGAAGAAAAAGAAGACTAGACGAGTGAGGAGGAGGAGAGATGGAGGAAAAGGAAAAAGAAGAAATTAAAGGAGAAAGATAAAAATGAAGTCGAAGAAATGTCAGGAAAATGAGAGCAGACGATGAAGAGGTAAAAGACGAGAAGGAGACGAGACGCGAGAGAAGGAAGAAGAGGAGGAGGAGGAGGAAGAGGAGGAAGAGGTTTTTACGGAGGCAGTGAATTAATATCACCTCAGGGGGTTCGCTTTCAAACGAGGATGACTGAGCTCCTTGTCAGATAGCCATTATAGTCTAACGCATCAGCCAGCCAGCCACGCATCTACTCAACCACTCATCCATTCAACCAGTCAGCCATTAGTTCACCCATTCATCCAGCTTGTCATTCATTCATTCATTCAGTCAGTCAGTCAGTCAGTCAGTCAGTCAGTCAGTCAGCCATCCAGCAAGACTTACAGATACAAAATACGGTCAGTCAGTCAGTCAGTCAGATATATAGACATACCTAGACAGATAGTTAGAATAGTGAACGAAAGAGGGGAAGAAGAAGATGGGAAGAAAAGGGGAAATAAAGAGAGGAGGTGAAGAAGATTGGAGTGTCGGAGGAGTGAGAAGGAAAGGGAGATGAAGAAGGAAGGAAAGGAGGAAGGAAAAAAGAAGGAAGGAAAGACGAAAAGGAAAAAGGAAGGAAAGAAAAGAGGAAAGGAAGAAAGAAGGAAGAAAAAGAAGATGGGAGTTAAGAGTTATTACATGTCGTCCTCCTCCTCCTCCTCCTCTTTTTCTTTTTAACTAATGTTTTAAGAAAATTGAGTTGGATAAAATGTTTTGACCCATAATGCTCCTCCTCCTCCTCCTCCTCCTCCTCCTCCTCTTCCTCCTCCCCCCCTTCTGTTGTTTACGCCGTCGGTACCTGGGCGTAAGAGAAGGCAGGTGAGACAGGTAATAGGGAATTGAACACCTTGCTTGCTACCTTACCTGGCGTGGGAGAGGACAGGTGAGAAATTGGTAGAGAGTGAAAGTGAAAGTGCGAGAGCGAGAGCGAGAGCGAGAGCGAGAGAGAGAGAGAGAGAGAGAGAGAGAGAGAGAGAGAGAGAGAGAGAGAGAGAGAGAGAGAGAGAGAGAGAGAGAGAGAGAGAGAGAGAGAGATGAAATTATGCTCGTGTGATGATTTTGTTTTCCCAAGACTCAACTGGAGAGGGAGAGAGAGAGGGGGAGAGGGAGAGAGAGAGGGAGAGAGAGGAGAGGGAGGGAGGGAGGGAGGGAGAGAGAGAGAGAGGGAGGGAGGTGTTAAGGAAGGAGGAAGAGAAGAGAAGAGAAGGAGGGAGGAAAGAGAGAAAGAGAGGAAGGAGGAAGAAAGAGAGAGGGAAGAGAAAGGGAAGAGGGAGAAAGTTGTTACGAACTCATGTAATTTCAAACATTTTAACTTCCTATTTCTTTCTAGCTATATCCCCTAATCCTTCTCAGTAAACAGCAAAACACTGTCCAATATCCGTCAATAAAAACTCAAGTAATTTCAAACATTTTAACTTCCTATTTCTTCCTCTACCTTTTTTTTCAGACGCAATCTCTCTATATCTATTCAATGTATCGTTTTCTGCCCTTGTTATATCCCCTAATCCTTCTCAGTAAACATCAACACACTGTCCAATGTCCGTCAATACAAACTCAAGTAATTTCAAACATTTTACCTTCCTATTTCTTCCTCTACCTTTTTTTTCAGACGTCACTACAAACAAGTAGTATTTCAAAAATTTTTACCTTCCTTCTTCCTACCTTTTTTTCAGACTCTCTATATCTATTCAATGTATCGTTTTCTGTCCTTGTTATATCCCCTAATCCTTCTCAGTAAACACATTTTACCTTCCTATTTCTTCCAGTAAACAGCAAAAATGTCCATCAATACAAACTCAAGTAATTTCAAATATTTTAACTTCCTATTTCTTCCTCTACCTTTTTTTTCAGACGCAATCTCTCTATATCTATTCAATGTATCGTTTTCTGCCCTTGCTATATCCCCTAATCCTTCTCAGTAAACAGCAAAGTAATGTCCAATGTCCGTCAATACAAACTCATGTAATTTCAAACATTTTACCTTCCTATTTCTTCCTCTCGCTTTTTTTCAGACCCAATCTCTCTATATCTGTTCTATGTATCGTTTTCTGTCCTTGTTATATCCCCTAATCCTTCTCAGTAAACAGCAAAGCAATGTCCAATGTCCGTCAATACAAACTCAAGTAATTTCAAACATTTTACCTTCCTATTTCTTCCTCTACCTTTTTTTTCAGACCCAATCTCTCTATATCTATTCAATGTATCGTTTTCTGTCCTTGTTATATCCCCTAATCCTTCTCAATAAACATCAAAACACTGTCCAATGTCCGTCACTACAAACTCAAGTAATTTCAAACATTTCCACCACTTTCAATTTCTTCCTCTCTGGCCGTGTAATACATTCTCTCATTCCAACCTCTTTTTTCTTAACACACAGCAAAACTACTTCCAATTGACGCTGGTTTTGAACTCCATTCCACCACCTAAGTCTTTCTCGTGTCAAATGAGTTGTTATTCTTCCCATTCTTTTAATCTCTGTCTCTCTTTCTTCCTTTGTCAACGCTATAACATTACTTCGTGCATTCGATTTAAGTGTGTGATGCTAGCAAGCTATTCCCAACGATACTGTTTTGTCTTTCTGTTTTCCGTCTATTCTTCAGTGTCGGTATCACTTTCCATATCACGCTGGTTATATGAAGTCCCACATTCTAATACAAGAACTAACTGATACTTTCATCTCTCGTAACATTCATTTCCTCGTCCAATTTCACCTCGGGCAAGGCTTTGGACGTCTAGTTTTTCCTCTTATTCCTACGATACGGTGACTTTTATAACTCAATCCCTCTTTCCAATGCAAGAACTGACCTAATCTTTCACCTCATCAACTCGTGTAATGTAGACTCGACAAATTCCACTACTGGCAAAGCTTCTTTCGTCCCATCTTTTCCCGGCTTTTTCTTTAAGACCTGGAGCTAATTTTTTGATCACTGACATAAATACGCTCTCCAGAATTTTCTTTACGACTTCCTTTGTGGTGGTATTTTCCTTGAGTGTCTGTGTGTGTGTGTGTGTGTGTGTGTGTGTGTGTGTGTGTGTGTGTGTGTGTGTGTGTGTGTGTAGCAAAATGACATGATTTACTGACCGAGCTTGCTGTAGTGTTGAAAAAAGGTATTCTCTCTCTCTCTCTCTCTCTCTCTCTCTCTCTCTCTCTCTCTCTCTCTCTCTCTCTCTCACAAAAAAAAAAAAAAAATCATCTCCAGAAACACATTACATTAGGGAGGAAACAAAAGGTAAACAAGTAGGAGACAGGACAGGTGTTCCAATCAATCAGAAGGAGAGTTACAGGTAAATCGGTAGGTAATAATGACAGGCAGGTGAACTTCCGGCTACCTGGGTTCGATATGCATACCTGGCTCCCTCATACCTCCCTTCTAACACACCTGACTCCCTCCCTCCCTCCCTCCTTCGTACCTTCCTTCCCCCCTAACCACCGATCCCAGATTATCGTACTCAGAGCCCCTTGTTAACCGGTTTTTGAGCCGTAGCTGTTGCCAAAAACCACCAATAATTAACCATTTTAACAATAACTATAAATGAAGGCAGGTATTGGGGTCGAGGAGGTAGTTTTTGGGTCGGAAATCGGGAAACATGAGAGGCTGAGTACGACAATCTGGCAACACTGCCCCTAACGTACATGACTTAGCGGGAAATTGGTGTGATTAGAAAAGGTGGAATTGGTAACACTATTGAACTATCGAACCAGCATCCTCCAGACTCCTTGCCCGCACGCTAACCACTCAGCCACCGCCTCCCCATTGTATAGATATCCAAAAGAGAAGATATGTAAGAAAATAGCAGGGAGAAAAAGGAGAAATGAGCTGAAAGGGGAAGAAATGAAGGAAGAAAATAGAAGAAAGGGGAGGTGGAGAAAGAAAGGAAGAGGAAATGAGGAAATATAAAGAGGAAATAAGTGAAGAAGAACGAAGGAGGGAAATGAAAGAGAGAGAAAAGAGCGACTGCAGAAAGATATAGGAAAGATATATAAAGAGAAAGAAAGAAATATGAAGGAGACAGCAAATATAAAAAGGAAGAAGATGAAGAAAAACAAAGGAGGGAAATGAAAGAAATATAAAAGAATGACTGCAGAAAGATATAGGAAAGGAATATAAAGAGAAAGAAAGAAATATGAAGGAGACAGCAAATATAAAGAGGAAGAAGATGAAGAAGAACAAAGGAGGAAAATGAAAGAAATATAAAAGAATGACTGCAGAAAGATATAGGAAAGGAATATAAAGAGAAAGAAAGAAATGTGAAGGAGACAGCAAATATAAAGAGGAAGAAGATGAAGAAAAACAAAGGAGGGAAATGAAAGAAATATAAAAGAATGACTGCAGAAAGATATAGGAAAGGAATAAAAAGAGAAAGAAAGAAATGTGAAGGAGACAGCAAATATGAAGAGGAAGAAGATGAAGAAAAACAAAGGAGGGAAATGAAAGAAATATAAAAGAATGACAGCAGAAAGGTATAGGAAAGGAATATAAAGAACAGGGCGTTATTAAACCTTTCCACTCGTATGTCCAACTTTTAAAAACATTCAATTCGCGCCGACTCTTGCGATTAAACAATAAAACCTTCACTTCGATAGCCAGGAGAGGAGAGGGTAAAAAAAACATTCGCTTGCTGATACTGAAAACAACGAGCGATGGATATTGTTTTCTGGGCCTTCTCGCAGCGTCCCACACGAGTCATCAGCGTCGGACGTACAGCATAAAAGGCAACAAAGGGAATTAAAAGAATATAGGAAAATGAACTATGGGAGGCAGGAAGGAAAATGTGAAAGTGTGCAATGTCAGTCAAAGCTTGCATGGATTCTATTTTCCATAACGCTTCGCACGATCGCTTTTAACAGGGAAAAATATAAAAGTTAACAGCGTGGAATTGATAGATTGCAAGAAGCGAATAAATCTAAACGAATATTGGTCGACGAAATTATGACATGGTTAGAAGTGTTGCCAAATCGGTGGTGAAATTTTTAAATGGTTAAGTGTTGCCAAATCGGAGAGAAATAGAATTAACCCATAACACACACACGCACACACGCACACACCTCTTAAAGCCCACCACTCAGTGAATTTAAAACACAGAAACACACTCAAAACTACCTAAATATACCTAGCTATCTCATTCCCCCCAAACACACTCTTACCTACACCCCTCCTCACACACACACACACACGCACACACACACACTAACCCGCCACTCTTAAAACATACAAACATACCCTCAAAACTACCTACACTAACCTCTCTACCAACTAACTAACTTACACACATCTTCTCATCTCTTAACACCCGCCAGCCAGTCTCTAAATATCATAACCCTCCCAAAAACTACCCAAATCAACCTCTTAACCTTCACTTCTGTACCCACTTCTCACCTCTTAACAGCCGCCAGTCAGTCTCTAAATATCATAACCCTCCCAAAAACTACCCAAATCAACCTCTTAACCTTCACTTCTGTACCCACTTCTCACCTCTTAACAGCCGCCAGCCAGCCTCTAAGCGTTCAAGCCCTCGCAGGCCGCCTTCAAGTACACTAATCTCGCCCGGCCGCTTAGCCTCCCGACACTCAAGACGTACAATTAAGCGCGAGGTTCATCCCCTCTGGAGCCGCTAATTGATGTACCGCCGGCCTGATGAGACTCCGAGGGCCGCGGACTCCTGCCCCAAGACCATTTTGCGGCGGAGGACGAAGAGCGGCGGGCAGACACACGGACGGGATTGACTTGAGAGTGTGGAGTGGGATGAGGTCGGGGCGCTAAACGGGGCGGTGAATATAGAACTGCCGTGAAGAAAGGAAAAGATTAAGAAAGGAAGATAATACCATGGAAAGAAGACACTGGGGGAGAAAGATGCATGAAGGAAGAAGGAAAGAGAGAAAATAGAAGGAAAATAGGAAAGGAAAAGATTGGAGAAGGAAAAAGAAGAAAGGGAAAAGAAAGGAAGATAGGAGACTAAGCATGCCATGGAAAGAAGACACTGGGGGAGAAAGATGCATGAAGGAAGAAGGGAAACGAGAGAAAAATAGAAGGAAAAATAAGGAAAGGGAAAGATTGAAGAAGGAAGAAGAAGAAAGGGAAAAGAATGAAAGATTGGAGACTAAACATATATGGAAAGAATACATTGGGGGAGATAGATGCATGAAGGAAGAAGGGAAACGAGAGAAAAATAGAAGGAAAAATAAAGAAAGGGAAAGAAAGAAAGAAGAAGAAAGGGAAAAGAAAGAAAAATAGGAGACTAAACATATATGGAAAGAAGACACTGGGGGAGAAAGATGCATGAAAGAAGAAGGGAAACGAGAGAAAAATAGCAGGGAAAATAAGGAAAGGGAAAGAAATAAGGAAAGAAAGAGGAAAAGGGGATGAAAAATAACCTGGACGAGAAGAACAGAAACTAAAAACATATGAAGGAAAAGGAAAAGGAAAAGAAGAAAGAGAAGGAGAAAGAGAAAGAGAAAGAAAGAAAGAAAGAACGAGGGGATGAACATAAATCTGCCAAAAATGTAAGTAGCTTAGTAGCGAAGGAAACAGTAGCAAAGAAGAGACTTATAGAGAGCGAATAGGGAAATGTACCGGAGATAGGGACGGCTGGGCGGGGAGGCATCGCCGTTCTATAGCGGAGAAATCGACGGCGAGGGAGCGAATACCCAGTAACCGGCGGCGGCGGCGACGGGGAAACTCAACACAGGGATAGCTACACGTCTTAGTATAAAAGGAGAGTATGGTTATGACGGCGAGAGGGTGAGCAGGAGGAAGAGCCAGGGATAGAAAGCCAGCAATGAGATGGATGGAAATACAGCGGACACAGCGGGAAGGGACAACGGAAGGAGGAAAGAAACAGCGGACGGAAGGCATCAGGGAGAGAGAGAGAGACAGTCGGCGATCACAACAGCGGGAAAAGAAGTGACGGCCGGAAAAAGTAAGGACCGGGAAGGAAAGAGTCTGGAAGAAGAGAGACAAGAACCAAAAGAGTCAGACGGAAGAGAAAGATCCCAAGAACGACAGGATAAGGAAGAGAGCAACAACAGGGAGAGAACGGAGGAAGATTAAGGGCCGCTGTCAGTCACATTTGTTTGTTTTGATCGTTACCAATGTGCGCCGATCGCCACTATAGTACTTCCACGTGAAACTGGCCGATGGGGTACTGGCGGCTGCGGGGTTAGCCTAGCCCCGCACCTTGCCACACACTCTCAACACCGATCGCTTCCTCCGCAGCCACCAACTAGAAGAAAGCGAATAGCCGGAGAAGAGAAGGCGGAGGAGAAGGATGACGAGGAAGGAAAAGAAGAAAAGAAGGAACAAAAGAGAGGAGTCGAAGGAAGAGAAAAACACCATAAACAACAACAAGAACAGAACGAACAGCAGGAAAAGACGAGGACGAGGAGGAGGAGGAGAAGGAGAGGGAGGGCGGGAAAGGAAAAGAAGGAGAAGGGGAAGAAGGAGGAGGAGGTGAAGGAGAGGGAGGGCGGGAAACGAAAAGAAGGAGAAGAAGGGGAAGAAGGAGGAGGAGGAGAGGAAAGCGGGAAAGGAAAAGAAGGAGAACACAAAGAAACACAAAGGAAGAACAAACAACAGAAGAAGGAGGAGGAGGAGGAGGAGGAGGTGAAGGAGAGGGAGGGCAGGAAAGGAAAAGAAGAAGAACACAAAGGAACACAAAGGAAGAACAAACAACAGAAGAAGGGAAAGGAGGAGGAGGAGGAGGTGAAGGAGAGGGAGGGCGGGAAAGGAAAAGAAGAAGAACACAAAGGAACACAAAGGAAGAACAAAACAAACAACAGAAGAAGGGGAAGGAGGAGGAGGAGGTGAAGGAGGGCAGGAAAGGAAAAGAAGAAAACAAAGGAACACAAAGGAAGAACAAAGAAGGAAGGAGGAGGAGAAGGAGGGCAGGAAAGGAAAAGAAGAAGAAGAAGGAAGGAGAAGGAGGAAAGGAAAAGAAGAAAAAGAAGGGAAGGAGGAGGAGAAGGAGGGCAGGAAAGGAAAAGAAGGAGAAGAAGGAGGAAGGAGGAGGAGAAGGAGGGCAGGAAAGGAAAAGAAGAAGAAGAAGGGAAGGAGGAGGAGAAGGAGGGCAGGAAAGGAAAAGAAGAAAAAGAAGGGAAGGAGGAGGAGAAGGAGGGCAGGAAAGGAAAAGAAGGAGAAGAAGGAGGAAGGAGGAGGAGGAGGGGGAGCAGTACGAAGAAGAAGAAGAAGAAGAAGAAGAAGAAGAAGAAGAAGAAGAAGAAGAAGAAGAAGCGGCGGTAATAACCCGATCTCCGGCTCTCCATCAGGGAACCAGTGGGGCGGAAGGTCAAGCCTCGCCGCAGCGCCGCCCAAGTCTCGTCCTAATGACCATTAACTTCTTATCTCGACAACCATTACCCGCTCGTTAGCACAATGGTCCGGCGTCAGCGTTGTGCCCACTAATTGTTTAATGATGATAAAACGACGCATTATGGCCCACGCTTACGGAGACACGAGGGGGAGAGAGGGAGGGAGGGAGGGAGGGAGAGGGAGGGAGATGGCTCTTATGTTCTTATGTTCTTATTTTCCTTTTTGCCTCTCCTACTTCACTCCCTATTCCTCGTCTCTCAAGAATTATCGGGTTTTCCTTTCTTCCTCTATAATAAACACAAGTAGACGAGAGAGAGAGGGAGAGAAAGGGGGTAGGCTGAGACACGCGTGGGGAGAGAGAGAGAGGAGAGATATACATTAAGGGAGGAGGAGGGAAGGGAAAGGAAGGATAGGAAAGGATTGGGAAGGGAAGGGAAAGATAGGGAAGCGGCGGATGAGAGAATGGGAGGGAGAGAAAGGGGTTAGACTGAGGCATGGGGAGAGAGAGGAGAGATATATATTAAGGGAGGAGAAAGGAAGGATAGGGAAGGATTGGGAAGGGACGGGAAAGATAAGGAAGCGGTGGATGAGAGAGAGGGAGGGAGGGAAAGAGGTTAGACTGAGACACGCTTGGAGAGAGAGAGAGAGAGAGAGAGAGAGAGAGAGAGAGAGAGAGAGAGAGAGAGAGAGAGAGAGAGAGAGAGAGAGAGAGAGAGAGAGAGAGAGAGAGAGAGAGAGAGAGAGAGAGAGAGAGAGAGAGAGAGAGAGAGAGAGAGAGAGAGAGAGAGAGAGAGAGAGAGAGAGAGAGAGAGAGAGAGAGAGAGAGAGAGAGAGAGAGAGAGAGAGAGAGAGAGAGAGAGATATTAAGAGAGGGGAAGGGAAGAGAGAGGAAGGATAGGGAAGGATTGGGAAGGGAGAGAGAGAGGGAGAGGTGTTAGTAGAGGGAGAGGAGAGGATATAAGATTAATAGGAAGTAAGAAGGGATGGAGGGAAAGGAATCGACAGGGAGGGAATGGTATGGGATGAGACATTTGGAGAGGGAGAAGGGAGGGAAGGATATGGAAGCGAGGGAGAGGGAGGGAAGAGAGGGAGGGAAGAGAGAAATGAAAAGGGTTGGGAGACGAAAGGGAATAACACACACACACACACACACACACACACACACACACACACACACACACACACACACACACACACACACACACACTTTTTTCTCGTTTAAAACTTATAAAAGAAAAAAAAATACCTATCTTACAACAATCATACCAATATCAAGTAATAACAACAACAACAACAACAACAACAACAACAACAACATTTCAATAACAGATGAATAACATGTTTTTGAAGTACCCCCCTCTCCCCCCTTGCCTCAAACCACCCACCATCTCCCCTGCACATTCCCCTCCCCTAACATTCTACCCCTGCCTCAACCTCCTCCTGTACCCTACCTCTCCTGCTCCCTACCCCCCTGCATCCCTACCCTATCCCTGTTCCTCCCCTGCATCCTATCCCCCCTGCCTCAAGCCACATACACCCTGCAAAACCCAACCCTTCCCCCGAGCGGCTGAGTTGAACACGCAAGGCACTGAAAGAGAGATATATATATTTTAACGCGCCGCTGTGCTATTGGAATGTAACGCCCTCGGTGTGTGTGTGTGTGTGTGTGTGTGTGTGTGTTTGTCTTAGCGTCACTAGCTCCTTGAGGACATCACCACCACCACCACCACCAATACTAACATCACCGCTATCAACACTGTGCTATTGCAATATAACTCCTTGTCTTCTTATGGCAGTTCAACGTCAGTCTTGTGTGTGTGTGAGTGTGTGTTTGTCTATCACCACCAACATCACCAACATCACCAGTCTCACCGCTAGCATCTCCTTCGCTATTATTATTCTCACCACCAATACTGAAACAACGATGATAACAACAGGAACACTATCATCCACTAGGGGAGTCGGTGGCTGAGTGGTTAGGGTGCTGGCGCGGCGTACAGGAGGACTCAGGTTCGCCTCCCGCCCGCCGCCACAAGTTGGGATTTTTCAGTCACCGTCGAGTGGCGTAAGACATCCCACGTGCAAAGTTGCCAGATTGTCTTACTCAGCCTCTTATATTTACCGACTTCCGAGCCAAAAACTGTCTCGTGGACCCCAATAAGGAGATTCACTTATAGTTATCGTTAAAATAGTTAATTCCTGATGTTTGTTGGAAATAGTTAGGCGTCAGAAACAGGTAAATACTATGCTCTGAGTACGACAATCTGGCAACGGTGCCTAGGTGTTGTCCTGAAGACCACATCCCAACCCGGACTCTAGATTCTCTCCCTAAAGAAAATATCATCCTCTTCTATCCTGTTCTATCCACTTCATCTCATTTAATCATATCTATTTCACCTCAGTTTAGCATCTTTCCTTATTCAAATACTTGCTTTTCATCTCTCCTCTCATCTCATCTCCTTCATCTTCACCTCAATTTAGTATCTTTCCTTATTCAAATACTTCCTTCTCATCTCTTCTCTCCTCTCATCTCCTATTATCTCTACTCCTTTCCTCTCCTCTTCTCTTCCATCCTCTCCTCTCAACCTTTTCTCATCTCGTCTCATCTCAGCTACATCCAGATTCAATTACTTTCCTTATTCAAATACTTCCTTCTCATCTCTTCTCTCATCTCATCTCGTTTTATCTCTACTCCTTTCCTCTCCTCATCTCTTCCCTCCTCTCCTCTCCACCTATTCTCATCTCGTCTCATCTCAGCCACATCCAGCATCCTTCCAGCTTCAATAATTTTCCTTATTCAAATACTTCCTTTTCATCTCTTCTCTCATCTCATCTCGTTTTATCTCTACTCCTTTCCTCTCCTCATCTCTTCCCTCCTCTCCTCTCCACCTTCCCTCATCTCGTCTCATCTCAGCCACATCCAGCATCCTTCCAGCTTCAATTATTTTCCTTATTCAAATACTTCCTTTTCATCTCTTCTCTCATCTCATCTCGTTTTATCTCTACTCCTTTCCTCTCCTCATCTCTTCCCTCCTCTCCTCTCCACCTTCCCTCATCTCGTCTCATCTCAGCCACATCCAGCATCCTTCCAGCTTCAATTATTTTCACCAACACACGCAGGGATTAATTACACTAAATTGAGCCCCGCGGGATGCCGGAGTACACTAATACTTAATTGTCTTTACGAGCGTGTTAATCAAAGAGTCTAAATTAGTCCACATTATCCCGACGCAGGTGTGACGGAGGGCCTCGGGGCAGGTGTGGGTGGGTGGGGGGGGGAGGGAAGGGGGGTATGAACGGGGGTGCGTGTGTGAGGGGGAGGGGGAGTGGGTTATGTGTGTGAGGAGGGTATGTGTTTATGTGTGTGTGTGTGTGTGTGTGTGTGTGTGTGTGTGTGTGAGAGGGGGATAGAAAGGCACACACACACACACGCACACACACACACACACACACACACACACACACGTACCCACCCACCCCCAATGTACACAGGCTCCTTTTTTTTCCTTCTAATTTCGTCCAAAAAAAAAAAAAAAAAAAAAAAAAAAGTTCACGTGAAGAAAAGAAAAAAATGAAACACCGGTAATGCACAACCCTCTCCCTCTCTCCCTCTCTCTCTCTCTCTCTCTCTCTCTCTCTCTCTCTCTCTCCCGGCCACGCACGCTTGCCTGCTAATTAAATGGTTCACTGGGCATCACGACGGCGCAATTAAAACTGAAACTAAATTAGGAGGCGGCGATTGGAGGTAGAATTAGGCGTGTGATTTGCATACATTTCGGAGGTGGTGATGATCTCATTAGCCTGTGAGCCTTAATTAGTCACCTGGTTTTTTTCACTCACTCGCTCACCTGGCAAATTTTCCGCAAGGTGTATTTTTTTGTTTTTTTGTTTTTTTTCTTTGTTATTTTTTTACCTGTTTTGTTTTTCTTTGTTTCCTTGTATTTGTGTTTGCTTTCTTCTTTCAAATTTGCTCCTTTTCCGCAAGGTGTATTTTTTTTGTTTTTTGTTTTCTTTCTTTGTTGTTGTTGTTTTTCACCTGTTTTGTTTTTCATTGTTTGCTTGTATTTGTGTTTGCTTTCTTCTTTCAAATTTCTCCTTTTCGTTTTTTAGTGTTTTTTTCCTAATGCTAATATACTCCATTCATTTTTCGCCTTCAATTATTTTTGGGGTAATAACTATTTTTTTATTTATATGCTCGCGTGTTGAGATCTATACATATTTCCTCTTTCAAATTCCTCTTTTCATGTTTTATACCATTTTTTCATTTTCTTCAGTTATTATTTTATTTCTGATACTAATATAACCTGCTATCATTTCTTTTCATATTCTATAATCACGATATTACTCAGCTTACGCCTATCAAATTTCCTCCTATTTTTTCCTAATGTATTTTCCTTTACTAACTTTCTTTCTCTCATTTTTATACTTCTTCCTTCCACCTCTCTCTCTCTCTCTCTCTCTCTCTCTCTCTCCCCCCCCTAGTCTTTTCTGCCGTGTCTCACAATATACATTTCGGGAGGAATTATAACATTACTTTTTATATACGTCTTTTTACCTAGCAGGCCATTTTCTTCGTCCCCCAGCAATATCAAGCACAGTTCCCCTCCCACACACATTTGCCTTCCGAGACACGAGTCATTATAAACACTTCCCGGCGCAAGAAACTCATTATATTCACTCCACGTTCTTTTCACATCACACACAGAGAGACACATTACTAACACCACCACCACCACCAGCACCACTAAGGAGCAAGCAGCACATAACAGCAGAAACCCAACACGCGATTATAAGGAGTCTAATACCACAACGAACACTCGGGAGCTGTCAGAAGAGCGGGCCACCACCGACATGATCATTAACACACACATATAATCTTTCCACCCCTCATAACAAGCGGAGGAGTGAGAGAGAGGGAGAGAGGGAGAGCGCGTGAGATGAGGGCTGGAAGGGACTCAACTCTGCGCTTTTTAGTAAACAAGGATATTAAGATGATTTCACGTTTATGAGCCTAGAAATGTTGCCTGCGTTGAGTTAGTGCTTACCGCTGGCTGGCTGGCTGGCTGGCACTCTCATGATGACGAGCCCTTGTACCCTGTTCGTATCTCCCTCTCCTCCTCCTCCTCCACCTCTTCCCTCTTACTCATTACTTCTGAAACCGCATTACGAGGCATGATTGCGTAGATTAAGAGTGTGTCATACCGCTGATGGACGCTTCAATGAGATTAGTTCGTGGATATGATGTTAATGAATGATCACTAAGTTACTGGTTTAAATGCCATCTCTTCATCCTTCTCCTCCTCCTCAGCTTCTTCTTCCTCATCAACCCCCTCTCCCTCCTCGTCCTTCCCTTCCTCTTCCTCTTCTTCCACCACTTGCTCGTCATCCTCTTCCTCCTCCACCTCCTCCTCCTTTTCCTATTCCTCTTCTATTCCCCTCTCTTCTTCCTCTTCCTCCTCTTCCTTTTCCACTCCCTTCCTCTTCTATCCCCCTCCTCTTACTCTTCCTCTTCCACTCCCTCCTTTACCTATTCCTCTTGTATCCTACCTTCCTCTTCCTCTTCTTCTCTTTCCATCCCCTCTTCCTCTTCAAACCCCCAGTTAGACCTCATCTTGACTATGCGGTTCAGTTCTGGTCACCCTGCTATAGAATGGATATCAAAATGTTAGAATCGGTGCAGAGGAGGATGACTAAGATGATTCAGGGGTTGAGAAACTTGCCATACGAGGAAAGACTCAAACAGTTAAACCTCATTCTCTAGAAAGGCGAAGGGTGCTGGAGACATGATCGAGGTTTATAAATGGATGAAGAGCTTTAATAAGGGAGACATTCATAAGGTTTTATTTATAGAACCGGTAGGACACGAAGTAATGTTTAAACTGGATAAATTGATTCAACAGGGACATAGGCAAAATTGGTTTACTAACAGGGTGGTGGATGTGGAATAGGCTTCTCTCTCTCTGAGTGCCAATACAATTGTCACATTCAAAATAGACTAGATAAATTCATGTGACAGTGATATTAGGTGTGTGTGTGTGTGTGTTCGTTTGTTCACCTGAGCTGCCTCTCTGAAGGCCTATCGGCCTCTTGCAGGTGAGTCGTAATCTTATGTTCTTAATTAATATAATAAAGAAAAACAACAACAAAAATAAACTGCCCTCGCGTCACTAATTCAAACCCCTTCTTCCTCTTCGTCCTCTTCCTTTTGCACTCCCTCTTCCTCCTCAAACCCCCTCCTCTACCTTTTCCTCTTCCACTCCCTCCTCCTTTTCCTCTTCTTCCACCACCACCCCCTCCTCCTCCTCCTCCTATCTTTCTCTCTGGTATAAGGGAAGGGGGAAGAGAGAGGAAAGGGAAGAGAGAGAGAGAGAGAGAGAGAGAGAGAGAGAGAGAGAGAGAGAGAGAGAGAGAGAGAGAGAGAGAGAGAGAGAGAGAGAGAGAGATCCTGTTCCTGCGAAAATTAGAATTACAGCTCTTCATTAATTTGAAGCTGTTTTCATTAATCCTATCGTTATTATTACTATTATCATTATTATTAACATTATTATTACCATTTTTATTATCGTTGATGTTTGTTGCTCGTTCTATAGCTTATGTCTCTAACGTTACCTTTTGGAATATATGAATTTTGCTATATGTAAGGCGCTGGGTTAAAAGAGAATCCTAAACGCTACTAAATGAGAAGAGATATAATGGCCGTATTTATGTTTAATACTCTCTGGGAACTTAGCTGTTGATCGTTCTATAGCTTATGTCTCTAACTTTACCTTTTAGAATATATGAATTTTGCTATGTGTGGAAGGCGCTGGGTTGAGTGAGAATCCTAAATGCTACTAAATGAGAAGAGATATAATGGCCGTAGTTATGTTTAATACTCTCTGGGAACTTAGCTGTTGCTCGTTCTATAGCTTATGGCTCTAACGTTACCTTTTGGAATATATGAATTTTGCTATGTGTGGAAGGCGCTGGGTTAAAAGAGAATCCTAAACGCTACTAAATGAGAAGAGATATAATGGCCGTAGTTATGTTTAATACTCTCTGGGAACTTAGCTGTTGATCGTTCTATAGCTTATGTCTCTAACGTTACCTTTTGGAATATATGAATTTTGCTCCACCATCCTGGGAAATTAACTATATGTATCTTGTTAGTATAGATTCACAGCGCACATCCTATCAATAAAACAAATGCGTCTATATTAGTTGCAAGGCGTATAGTGTTAATAAAGAGCCGTTGTTTCTTTTCGCTCCCCGTACGTCCAGTGAAGCAAAAAGTCCGTCTCGTGTTAGAAGTGATGGATTGATTGGCTCATAGGAAGAAAGTATTACAAGGATATTTACCTGTAGTTGCAGCGTGAGAGACAGACAGACGGACGGACTGACAGACAGAGAGAAAAACGGACAGACACACGCACACACATAAACAGACAGACACAATACAAATAGCGACATAAGAAAACATATACGGATGACAAACAGACAGAAACACACAGACAGGAGAAACACACACACACACACACAAACGCATGAACACACACACAAACAGACGGACACAAACACAAAGAAAACACAACTATAGGAAGAAGAAAAAAAGAAAAACAAAAAACAAAGCATATTTCTCAATACGACTAAACACACACACACACACACACACACACACACACACACACACACACACATACATACCTAACCCCCCCTCCTCCCTCCCCCTCCCCCCCCGCCCCCCCCCCCCCCCACACACACACACGCACGCACCATCACCTGTGTTTTATGCAACCTGCGATTACCTTTCTATTACGGCTCTCAATTTGCCTAATGAGTCACCCGCTGTCATCTCGCAATAAAGGTTCAGGTAAAGGTATTAATGATATCGACGAAGAGTGATTTAATTAAGCCCGGACACACAGGCAGACGGTCATCAGAGGGAATAGTTACGAAGCACCTGACTTGCTCTACGGCGGAATTCGACGCTAATTAATTTCTCTGCAGGTAAAATTAATCGGATTCTCTCTCTCTCTCTCTCTCTCTCTCTCTCTCTCTCTCTCTCATTGTCAGTGTGATTAACTTTATCATTAAGGTTATTAGTATAGTAATTAGAGGTTGTCATTAGGCACTGTTGCATCACTAATTACTATCATTGTTATTAGTGTTGTTGTAATCGTAATAATAGCTATGGTTGTATGGATAGGAAGCTTGTAGTCATCATCATAATCATCGCTATCATCATTAATTATTACTATCGTGTTATTATTTTCATCATTTTGTTACATTCATCGTAATAATTATAATGTTACCGTTGCAATTATCATCATCATCATCATCATCATCTATGGTTCTTCTAAGTAAGGTTCGGGGTTTAAATAACAGATCGCGTTAGTCTTTTGTTTCTTTCGCCAATAGATGACTGAATCCCAGACGGTAGGAGGCACATTGTCGCACACAGCTCACCTAAAACTGTCTTCCCGTCCTTCTTTACTTTTCTTCGATAACTTACTCGTGTTTACCGTATACAGAAGGGAAATATAAGCGTACAAGACTCCCCCTAGCGGCCAAAAATTCTAGGCTACTCTCTCCCGTGTCCCTTCCCCCTCTCCCTTCCACCCCTCTCTTCCTCCCCTTCTGGCTAAACTCAAATCCCCTCCGCCAAGGTTGTAATCCTCTTTCCACGGTAATGATGCTCAATTTCTCGCCTCCCTAATCCCTTCCCGTTTCCCTCCCATGCCACACCTTGTCGAACTCACCTTTACGTATATATACCTGTCCATCTTCATTCTATAGTATCCACTTCTTATCTTACACCTTTCAGTTCCTTCTTTCTCCTCCACTTTCTTCCACATGCCTTTTTATCAATAGCCTTCTCTCTTTCTCATCCACATCTTCCCGGATACCTCTCTCTTACATCCTCTTCTTTCTCAGCCATATTTCCCATCTTCTCAAACCCCCTCCTTCCACCTCCCGTTTCATCCACCTATGCCTATATGCCTTCCGTCCACTTCCTTCCATCTCATCCACTTCTGCTTATCCAACCCCTCTCCGCTCCCCCTTCTTCATCCATTTCTACCCCCTTCCATCTTCCCTTTCCGTTCTCCTTCTCCTCCTCCTCCTCCTCTTAACCCATCAACGTCTGCTCCACCAACCCTTTCCTCTCCCCCTTTCTACCCCAAGCCCCTCGTCAAATCCGCTACACCCTCCCTGTCCCCATCCCTCTCCTCCTCCTCCTCCTCCTCCTCCTCCCCCCGCGTCCCGTCCGGCAGGTGTTCGTCAGGTGTTAATTCTTCGTTTCATTAAGTGATTACCTGGAGATGACGGGCGGCGATGGCGATGACGCGATCTAAGATAAAATCGGGAAGAGCCGCGGGCCGTTCCGCTACTCAGGGAATGAGTTCTGCGCGGCGAAGTGGCGGGGGTGTGGGGGTGGGGGGGGATAGTGACAGGGGCTTGGGGGGAGTGGTAGGGGAGAGGTAAGAGGATAAGAAGGGGGGGGGGAGGAGGGAAGAAGGAGGGGAAGGAGGGGGAAAGAGTTTGGGGAAGGGGAGCGGTAGGGGGGAGGGAGGAGGATAAGAAGGGGGGTAAGGAGGTTGGGGAAGGGGAGCGGTAGGGGGATTGGGGGAGGGAGGGAGGGGGAAGGAGGGGAGCGGTAGGGGGCAGGGGAGGATTGTATAGGCGTGCTGGTGGACTGACTGGCTGGTTGGATGTATTGATGGATAGATGGGTGAATAGATGGATTGCTGGGTGGTGTTCTATCCGTGTGCGTGGATGAATGGGTGTGTGGAGGGGTGGGTAGGTGGGTAGTTGACTCACTGACTGGCTGACTGACTGATTGACTGGTTGAATGACTGACTAACTGACTTACTAGCTGACTGGATGATTTACTGACTGACTGACTGACTAACTAACTGACTGGATGACTGACAGACTGACTGAGTGGCTGACTAACTGACTTACTAGCTGACTGACTGACGATCTAACTAACTGACTGACTGACTGATTTACTGACTGGCTGACTAACTGAGGATTGACTTAACTGAAAAACTGAGTGAGTGAGTGACTGGCTAATTCACTGACTAACTGGACACGGGACTTGCCATAATATAAGCTTCCCAGTGTAACTAACCCCCACGATCCTGCCACTGAACCCATCATTAAACACTGCACCGAGACACACAGATCACAAGTGGAAAGGAACTAGATATTCACTCCTTCCCTCCCTCCAACCTACCCTGCACCACCTCCTCTACGCCTGTATCTCTCCCTCTCTCCCTCTCTACTCCTCTCTCTCCCTCCCTCCCTTCTCTCCAGCCTCCAGGTTTCACTTCGCCCCCGTCTCTGCAATGGAGTTCAATCTCGTATGGAGTGGATTGGCTTTTCAGCTTGAGGAGTTTGCCATCTCTGCATCATGGGGCTGTTTCTGTGTCCGAGCCCATCTCTATCTCCGGTGCTGTGTGTGTGTGTGTGTGTGTGTGTGTGTGTGTGTGTGTGTGTGTGTGTGTGTGTGTGTGTGTGTGATATGCAACACACACACACACACACACACACACACACACACACACACACACACACACACACACACACACATACACAGATATACATATACATACATACACGTACAAGGTGTCTCAAATGATCTCTTTATTAATTTCCTTGGAGAGCATTTTTTTCTATTATTTTGTTCCATCACCATCTTCATTTTCTTTTTATCATCTTCAGCTCTTTCAAGTCTATATACCAAAGGACAAAAGGTCTTTCCAACGCCCTCTATTTTCTATCTCTCTTTTACTAGTGTTTTTCTACTCCACTCTGCTTCACAAATGCTCTAACTTCATCTATTCTGTTTCATCTTTATTTCCTCTCTAATTCACCCATTTCCCTGTCTGCCCTAACTTATACAATTTCCAGGTTGTCATTCTGTTACTCGCTGTCCATCTGTTGTAATTCCTAACCTCGTGGAACCCTTTTTTGCTCTTAATCGTCACTAGGATATCCTCAACATTTTTCCCGTTTCTAAATCCACGGTATTCCTTTCCTATCCAATCTCAGTGTGTTATATTTTTGGTCTTTAGTTTCCTCTGTCAGTGTCTATTTTCAATTTTTATTCGTTCACTAATTCACAGTACTCCCTTCCTATTTTGTCTCGTGGTGTTAAAGTCTAGAATTTTTGTCTCCTTTATCTCACTAAGTCTTCAACCGTTTGTCCATTCCCTAATCATGTTGGTCGCTTTCTCGTGTTATAATCCAGTATTTTTTCAGTTCACAGTACTCACTTCCTATCCTGTCTCTTAGCGTTAAAGTTTAGAATTTTTGTCTCCTTTATCTCACTAAGTCTTCAACCGTTTGTCCATTCACTGATCATGTTGCTCGCCTCCTCGTTACCTGTCCTATCTCTCATTGTTATAATCCAGTGTTTTCTTATCTTCTCTGTCACACGCTAGCTTCAACATCTGTCCTTTCCAAAGTCCATGTTATTCCCTTCCAATCCCATCTCGTCTTGTTCTAACCTCCCATCACTCTTGTCTCTATCCCACACTACCATACCATCAAATCTACCAGCACGAGTCAGCCCCTAGCCAGTTCATTTACCCCAACAGAGAGCGAGAGAGAGGGACAGGGGGAGAGGGAGAGGGGGTGGGGAGGGAAACCATGAATCTAATGAACACTAAACGCAGTAGCTAATCATCCAGGAATCACTACCGTTCAGCTACCATGAACACACATTTTACACAATCGACGCGAGAGTAATGAAAAATATCGTAATTGAAGCTGCCGACGGAGCGGGGGGGGGGAGGAGGAGGAGGAGGAGAGGATACGCTGGTTATACGCGAAGCCCATCATCTATAACGTTGTATGAGGGAATGAGCCGTGTTGTATGTTTGAGCATCGTAAAGTATAGCGAATTAACGATGGATTGGGGATAGATTTTGAGTTATTGAGGCAGAGAGATGTAAATAGATAGATAGATGGATAGATGGATAGATAGATAGAGAGAGAGAGAGAGAGAGAGAGAGAGAGAGAGAGAGAGAGAGAGAGAGAGAGAGAGAGAGAGAGAGAGAGAGAGAGAGAGAGAGAGAAATACAGACAGACAGACAGACACACAGAGACAAAAAGACCTACAAATATACACACGAACAAAAACAGATAGGAAAGAGATATAAACACACACACACACACACACACACACACACACACACACACACACACACAATATCCCCCTCCCCCTCCCACACACACACACATATATACTCACATAACCTATTCCCCCTCCCTCCCCTTCTTCCCCATCCCCCCCCCACCCATCCACACACACAATCGAGCCAAGAGAAATGTGAGCGTTAACAGAGGCATAATTCAGCATTCACCGGCGAGAGCGAGAGAGAGAGAGAGAGAGAGAGAGAGAGAGAGAGAGAGAGAGAGAGAGAGAGAGAGAGAGAGAGAGAGAGAGAGAGAGAGAGAGAGAGAGAGAGAGAGAGAGAGAGAGAGAGAGAGAGAGAGAGAGAGAGAGAGAGAGAGAGAGAGAGAGAGAGAGAGAGAGAGAGAGAGAGAGAGAGAGAGAACAAGAACATGAACAAAAACTAGAAAAAGAGAAAGAAAAGAAAGAGAAACTAAAGGAATGAAAAGAAAAAGAAGAAGAATAACCAGACAGAAGGAAGGTAAAGAAAGGAGAGAGAAAAAAGGGGAAAAGGGAGGAAAATTTAGGAGAAAAGGTAGAAATAGAGAAAGAAGGTCAAGAGAGGGAGGGAATAAACAATTAGGTAACGAGAGAGAGAGAGAGAGAGAGAGAGAGAGAGAGAGAGAGAGAGAGAGAGAGAGAGAGAGAGAGAGAGAGAGCAATAACTAAGGAATGCATGGCTGGCTCTATTGCTTACATCAAACATGAGCATTAAGCCGAATGTACATCAACGAAATTGCCGCTCAATTAAATGCATACACAATGAAGAGGAAATAAACGTTTCTGGGAAAAAAAAAAAATGTTTATAATATATGAACGCGGCGGCAGTGACAGCGACGAGTACACAAACGTTTATTTAGAGTCGTTATTATGATTTATGTCAGCGAAAAAAATAATGGAAAAAAATTATAATAGAGAAAATAAATGAAGGATAAAAAATGTGTGTCCGTTGGTTGGCTAATGTGTAAATATGAACGCAAAAAAGAAAGAAAGAAATAAAACACTAGAAATACGAGTAAAAAAGTTGTAAAATGTTTATTTGTATATATACTTGGGGAGGCGATGGCTGAGTGGTTAGTGCGCCGGCGCCGCGTCCTCTCCGCCGATTTTTCAGTCACCGCCGAGTGCCCCAAGACTACCCACATGCTGCCCTGAAGACCACCTATCAACCCGGGCTCTAGATTCTATCGCTAAAATGGGCTTAAAGATGAGCTCCGGGGGGGGCACCACGAGCCAAACAAGACGGCGCCGCTATAAACACTTGCCTGCGACAAAACGGGCTGGGGCCGACCATCAGGCCCCACCAAGAAGCTGCCGAAATGTTTAAAGAAAAAATTATTCCCGCTCGAGTGATGAATCTGCAATGAAGTGTAGCTATTACTGCATGAACGGCGTCAACAACAACAACAACAACAACAACAACAACAACAACGAGAACAACAACAACGAGAACAGCAACAACAACAACAACAAAAACAACTAACACTCAACAACAATATCAACAACAACCAAAACAACAACAACAACCACTCAACAACAATATAAATAACAAAAAAAGAACATAACATCCCTCTTTTTTTGTTGGGCGGGTCATTACGAAGCGTGTACAAAGTGTAATATTATGAAAATGCAATTAATGAAGGGCTAATTATGCTTAATGGGCGCTCAAATTCATAGTTAAAAAATGAGCGAAAAAAAAAAAAAATAGCTCATCTATTGCTGGATAAAATTGTGAGAATATTCATTACGACGAGTGAACGGCAACGCGCAAAAAAACGAACACAATGAGAGTTTATAATAACCTGTAAACATAATGATGGAAAAAGCAAAATCCATCACCACACACTCACTCTTTCTATCATTTTGTCATGTATTGTGTTTCTTTGTGCTGTGACCGCATCGAGAACATCACACACTCAAAAACATTACTTACGGCTTGAAATGAACGCAAAACCAAACCGATCTATAGCAAAGGTAGGTTATATCCACTGGTCTGTATATATAGAGGAGAGGAAATCAAAAAAACCAAACCGATCTATAGCAAAGGTAGGTTATATCCACTGGTCTGTATATATAGAGGAGAGGAAATCAAAAACATTCCTTACGGCTTGAAATGACACGAAACCAAACCGATCTATAGCAAAGGTAGGTTATATATACACTGGTACATATATAGAGAGAGAAAAGAAGGCTTAATCTCTTCTTACTTATACCAACACTCAAGTTCTCACACACACATACGCACACACAAAATACAACCTCAAATACCTTCCTCTTCCTCTAAAAAGATCTTTCCCCACGTAGCTTAATCTCTCTTCTCCTGCGTTCGTTACTGATAGACTGTTTTTACCTAATACTGATTGAAAACATTGCAATTTCAAAACATTACTTACGGCTTGAAATAACTTACAAAGAACCAGAAATAGGAACAACAAAAAGCCATCTATAGCAAGCGTAGGTTATATGTATAGACTGGTACGTATATATATATAGAGAGAGAAGGAAGCATAAGGTTAAATTATAAGCATTACTAACTCAAAAACATTACTTACGGCTTGAAATGACCTACACAGAACCATGAATAGGAACAACCAAATCGATATATAGCAAGTGTAGGTTATATTTAGGCATCGTACGTATATATAAAGAACGAAGGAAGCTTAGGGCATATGCAAGCACTAGGGAATTTATATATATAGAAAAAGAAGGGAACGGAGGATATGTATATGCTCTGGTATATACATAGAGAGAAGGTACGTATGGTTTATGCATGTACTGGTATTAATAGAGAGAAGGAAAGGTAGGTTAGGCATGAACTAATATAGACAAACTGAAAGAAACATAGATTATACATACACGAATATAGACAGAGAAATTAAGTTTAGGGTAGGCCTATATGAATGCACTGATAAATAAAGAGTAAGAAATTTATTATATGCCTAAAAAAGGATATAAATAGGGAAAGAAATGTAAGGAGAATGCATGTACTCGTATATACATAGAGAAAGAGAAACATAGGGTATATAGATAGATAGATAGATAGAAAGATAGAAAGAAAAGAAGAGCTCGTCGGAGAATAGGTAAGGGATGAGAGGTGAAGGGAGGGAGAGAGAGCACCACCACCACCAGGAACAGAGGGTGTGCACGCGGGATTGGCAACAAGTCTGAGTTTCGTTGAGTGACTATATCGTTTTTGTGTCAGGGAGGGAGAGAGCGAAAGAGAGAGAGAAAGAGAGAGGCGCAGCAGAGAAAAAAAAAAGTGAGATATGGTAAAAGTGAGAGAGAGAGAGAGAGAGAGAGAGAGAGAGAGAGAGAGAGAGAGAGAGAGAGAGAGAGAGAGAGAGAGAGAGAGAGAGAGAGAGAGAGAGAGAGATGGCCTAGATTGTACAACTCTTGATCAAGGGGAGAGAGATTTTATTGGAGGCAAAATTGAAAACAGAATCAACGAAAAAGAAATATATAGGTCTCTCTCTCTCTCTCTCTCTTTCTCTCTCCAATTTATTTCTTCCCTCTCCATTCGTTCCCTTTCATTTCCCTTCCATTCCTTTCTCTCCCTTTTCTTGTTTTATCTTCCTGTCCAATTTCTTTTTCCTTCTTCATTTCCTTTTCCTTTACATATTTTCCTCTTTTCATCAACGCCCTTTCTCTTTCCCTTGCTTTTCTTTCCTTTTTAACTCTCCTCCTTTCTTTCTTTTTCCCTTTCAGCTTTTCAATTCCTTTCTGTTTTCCTTCTTCTATCATCTCGCTATTTACATCACTCTCCTCTCTTCATTCCCATTCTTTCCCTCCTTACTCCCTTCTCTCCTGTTCCCCTCCCTTCCCTTCCTCTAAAAGCGCCATTATCACGCCAGCTTCAAGGAGCCTCACGCCGCCGCTCCACACAAGAATCACCTCTAAAGACTCAACTCAAGTCTTCGTGTTATTACATATCAATTTGGAGGCGAAACGAAGGAGGGGCCAAAGAGGTGGACGGCCATTCTAAACTGAGCCCAACGCCGGGGAGGAAGGACTTCGAGGGACTTTTACCCCAATGCAAGAGGCGCCGAAGAACGAAGATCCCGCCGCCCAGAAACTCCCTAGCCGTAACTGCGAGAATTAAGCGGGCGATTACGAGTAAGAGAAGAATAAGATTAGAGGTCCAGGGATATCAAGTCACCCTCTTTTCCGCCGCCTCCTTCTCCTTCTTCCTCCTCCTCCTTCTCCTCTTCCGAGTTACCTAAGGCCACCCTAGCCTCCCTGACGGCCCACTCTCCACTCTCCGGCTGGAATAATTAAGCTGAAAGGACATGGAGAGTTGAGGAGAGTTATTGCGTGGTGAGCGGCGGGCGGACGGACGGACTGACTGACGGACGAGCGGGGAGAGGAGAGAAAGAAACCTAAATGTGGGAACCGGGAAGGGATGATTTTTGAGAGACTGGTAGGTTTTTGAGGCCGATTGTGTGTGTGTGTGTGTGTGTGTGTGTGTGTGTGTGTGTGTGTGTGTGTAGGCAAGTAAATGGAAAAGAAAACAGTATCAGTAATGGACGAGAGACAAAGAGAGAGAAAACTTGAATGGAAAGACGTTTTTTGAGAGGGCGGAGAGACTTTGAGGGTGTGTTTTGCGTGTGAGTGCGAGTGCTTGCAGGTATACAGAAAGAAAAGAAATCAATATCAGGAACGGGCGAGATGAGAGAAAATAAATCTACGTATGGAAAGATGTTTTTTGAGATGGAGGAAGATTTTTAAGGCTGTTTTGTGTGTGTGTGTGTGTGTGTGTATGTGTTTCCTAATGTGTATGTAAATGGAAAGGGAAAAACAGCCTATCAGTAACTAACGTAGGAGAGGAGAGAGAAAACTACGTATGGAAAGATGTTTTTTAAAGGAAGACAAAGATTTTTAAGGCTGTGTTTAGCGTGTGTGTGTGTTTCCGTAGGTGTAAGTAAATAAGAAGGGAGAAACAGTCTATCAGTAACTAACGTAGGAGAAGAGAGAGGAAACTACGTATGGAAAGATGTTTTTTAAAGGAAGAGAAAGATTTTTAAGGCAGTGTTTTGTGTGTGTGTGTTTCCGAATGTGTAGGTAAATGGGAAGGGAGAAACAGTCTATCAGTAACGAACGTAGGAGAAGAGAGAGAAAACTACCTATGGAAAGATGTTTTTTAAAGGAAGAGTAAGATTTTTAAGGCTGTTTTGCGTGTAAGTGTTTCCGAATGTGTAGGTAAATGGGAAGGGAGAAACAGCCTATCAGTAACTAACGTAGGAGAGGAGAGAGGAAACTACGTATGGAAAGATGTTTTTAAAGGAAGAGAATGATTTTTAAGGCTGTTTTGCGTGTAAGTGTTTCCGTATGTGTAGGTAAATGGGAAGGGAGAAACAGTCAATCAGTAACGAACGTAGGAGAGGAGAGAGAAAACTACCTATGAAAAGACGTTTTTAAAGGAAGAGAAAGATTTTTAAGGCTGTGTTTTGTGTGTGTGTGTTTCCGAATGTGTAGGTAAATAGGAAGGGAAAAACAGCCTATCAGTAACGAACGTAGGAGAAGAGAGAGAAAACTACGTATGGAAAGATGTTTTTTAAAGGAAGAGAAAGATTTTAAGGCTGCGTTTTGTGTGTGTGTTTCCGAATGTGAAGGTAAATGGGGAAGGGAGAAACAGTCTATCAGTAACTAACGTAGGAGAGGAGAGAGAAAACTACGTATGGAAAGATGTTTTTTAAAGGAAGAGAAAGATTTTTAAGGCTGTGTTTAGCGTGTGTGTGTGTTTCCGTAGGTGTAAGTAAATAAGAAGGGAGAAACAGTCTATCAGTAACTAACGTAGGAGAAGAGAGAGGAAACTACGAATGGAAAGATGTTTTTTAAAGGAAGAGAAAGATTTTTAAGGCAGTGTTTTGTGTGTGTGTGTTTCCGAATGTGTAGGTAAATGGGGAAGGGAGAAACAGCCTATCAGTAACGAACGTAGGAGAAGAGAGAGAAAACTACGTATGGAAAGATGTTTTTTAAAGGAAGAGAAAGATTTTTGAGGCTGTTTTGTGTGTGTGTGTGTGTTTCCGAAGGTGTAGGTAAATTGGGAAGGGAGAAACAGTCTATCAGTAACTAACGTAGGAGAGGAGAGAGAAAACTACGTATGGAAAGATGTTTTTTAAAGGAAGAGAAAGATTTTTAAGGCTGTTTTGTGTGTGTGTGTTTCCGAATGTGTAGGTAAATGGGGAAGGGAGAAACATTCTATCAGTAACGAACGTAGGAGAGGAGAGAAAAAACTACGTATGGAAAGATGTTTTTTAAAGGTAGAGAATGATTTTTAAGGCTGTTTTGCGTGTAAGTGTTTCCGAATGTGTAGGTAAATGGGAAGGGAGAAACAGCCTATCAGTAACGAACGTAGGAGAAGAGAGAGGAAACTACGTATGGAAAGATGTTTTTTAAAGGAAGAGAATGATTTTTAAGGCTGTTTTGCGTGTAAGTGTTTCCGAATGTGTAGGTAAATGGGAAGGGAGAAACAGTCTATCAGTAACTAACGTAGGAGAAGAGAGAGGAAACTACGTATGGAAAGATGTTTTTTAAAGGAAGAGAAAGATTTTTAAGGCTGTTTTGTGTGTGTGTGTTTCCGAATGTGTATGTAAATGGGAAGGGAGAAACAGTCTATCAGTAACTACACCAACATTCATCTCCTTGCAGACTCCTGTAAATCTCCTCCTTCACGTCTTTAGCCCAACACCTCAACCACAAGCAAAAACCACGATCCGACTCAACACAAACAAACTACAAGAACAAGCCTCTCCTCTCTCTCCCTTCCTCCCTCTCCCTCTCACTCTCCCTCGGCGGAAAGATTACTCTGCAAGGCCCCATTTACCTCCAGCAAGTAATCTGGTCGAGGCATCCTAAAAGAAGTGTCAATTAGAACCAGGGCATGAATAATAGCCATGGACTCTTCACGGCCTTGTATCCCTCCCTTCCTCCTCCTCCTCCTCCTCGCTAGTCCCGCCCCTCCTCGCTCTCTCTCGCTCCCGTTCGCCCATTTCAAACTTGAGCAATTAGTGGATAATGCCTCGCTGGAGCTGACCAGTGTCTAGGAGCATCGACGCCGCCGCTCCGCTCGCTCAAGAAGCCGTAATGAGAGTCCAAGAACCTCCGCCGGCGACGCTTCGATCTCCAGGACGCGAGAGGCCGGGAAAAACGAGGTAAGGACAAAGAAGACACCACGAAACCTTCACTACCGGCTCCGAGGACATATTTCCCGCCGGCCATTACGCGGGACGGCAACGAAAACCTCTGAAAACTGGAGCCAAGCGTTTGAACAGTCCTCCGGGATCTGTTTACAAGCCGGGCCATCCTCTTTCCACACTTAATGTCCCGCGCGCGTAATGGACACCGCTCCCTTCACGCCCCGCTGCCCCGGTCCACCCTAGCGCCCCACACACACAGAGGCCATACTCCCCGCCCCTCCAGCGCCGGCTATACACCCCTCTAGCCCGGGGGAAATGATTGGTGCTCTTATAAGAAAATAATGGTGGAAATAGCGCCTTAATTCGTTAATAAAAGGTCTGGATAGCTAGATAAAAGGCCAGAGAGGCGAGCTGGCGCGAGGACCATCCATCTTGCGGGCAATCCAGGACTGTCAGAGCGGACGCGGGTTTGTCTGGGGTTCGGGAAGGCCAGCGATGGATGACTCGGCCGCCCTGACCCCTCCTTCCCCTCCCCTTCCCTTTCCTTTTCCCCTGACCCCTCCTTCCCCTTCCCTTTCCTCCTCCCCTTCCCCTTCCCTTCCCCTGACCCTGACCCCTCCTCCCCTTCCCTTCCCCTTCCTTTCCCCTTCCCCGTCAGTCCACCAGTCCGCCCCTCCTACTCTCTACTCCCTTGGTCACTCAGCCGCACACGCCCACACGCATGCATTCCCATACTACGCCCACATCTCCACTAGTCACGCCTTCCGCCCATCCCCAACGCCTTACCCCGCCTATGTCTGTCAACCCCCACCTATGTCTAACGCCCTAAAACCCACCCATGTCCAATACCTTAACTAACCCATGTCCAACACTTAAACCCGCCCATGTCCAAGAACTAACCCCAGCCCATGGAAAACACTTTTGAGCCCGCCCATGTCTGTCTACGCCCATGTCCAGCCACGCCCAGTCAACCCACCCACGCCAACGACCATGTTTCTACCCCCTCCCCCCCCCACCTTACGCGAAGAACCACCAGAAAATACTTGTTCGACCCATGTAACGTTCCAGTCTTCAAGCAAACACGTGAAATAGTTATACTGAAATGAATACAGCAAAATTAGTGGTGACAGGATTAATGAACAAGCACAAAAATAAAAGGCTGTTACATTAAGCTTGCTAGTTAAAATAAACAAAAAATAAGTAAAATTCTACGTTCGATTAAGCTTGCTAGTTAAAATAAATAAAAAATAAGTAAAATTCTACGTTCGATTAAGCTTGCTAGTTAAAATAAATAAAAAATAAGTAAAATTCTACGTTCGATTAAGCTTGCTAGTTAAAATAAACAAAAAATAAGTAAAATTCTACGTTCGATTAAGCTTGCTAGTTAAAATAAATAAAAAATAAGTAAAATTCTACGTTCGATTAAGCTTGCTAGTTAAAATAAACAAAAAATAAGTAAAATTCTACGTTCGATCAAGCTTGCCAGTAAAAGATTGACAAAAAAATCAAAAGACTAAGTTACATTAAAGCTTGCTAGTTAGATCACGCCAATAGGCACCACGTCCTCTTCCGGCAGTAAAAAAAATGTAACTAGTATTTTTGTGTTTTTCCAGGTATTATATCAAGATCATTAACACCGGTCGGGTTCACACACACCTGTTAATTAGTCTCCTTTAATCAGCACCACAAAAACAACTAATTATTACTCTATTACTCTATTACTTTTATGTCCGGGTATTTCACGTAATTATAACACCTCTCGGGTACACATTCACCTAATGATACCTGTTAATTAGTCCCCTTTAATCAGCACCACGCATTAACACTGCTTAAAACACTAATCCTTTAGGGAGGCGGTGGCCCAGTGGTCAGCGTGCAGGCGTGGTGAGCCCGAGGACTTAGGTTCGAGTCCCACCGAAACGCGCTGACAATTTTCAACCATCGCCGGGTGGAGGAAGGTTACCCACATGCTGCCACGAGGAAATTCTTTTGTTTGTATCGCCTCTCTGCAAAATCAGCTTGCTGTTTTGCCTGAGCTCGCTCAATGTTGGCATCAGCTTTCTTGAAAACAACATCCTGTAAGATAAAATACTCTTGTAGTAACATAATATTATCATCGATTAGTGTATATAAATATTACATTATGTATGGATAAAGATACTATACATGTGTAGCCTGTATATAAAATATATATAGCATAAGTATACAGCTACTCCCTCTTGCATGAAAAAAATACCTGTAATATTTCGAGCTTTGAAAGTGTAGCATGGAACTCAGACTCCTCAAATTCAGGATCGTCAGGATCGAAGGTGCAGTCAGCGAACTCGTGGTCCACATCGATGGGAAGGACAGGTTCTCGGCCATATAACATCTTGAATGGTGAAAACCTCGTGGAGGCCTCGACTGTAGATCTAAAAAAAGAAACAATGCAATTCAAAAACTAATAACAGTACACACAGACGTCTCGACAAGAACTCACAGGCTTACCCTGATATGACTTACCTCAGTGCAAATAAGACGCCGTGCAAAGCTCTGCTGAGGCTGAGTTCACAACTCTCTGCCCCGGTCATTGATCTGTATGGCAACACATCCATGACGACAGATAATGTCCTCGTACAGGAACCGAGCCACTTCTACAGCTTCCTTCGATTTTAAAGGGCGAGCCTCAATCCACTTGGGAAAATACCAAACGGCCATCACAATGGCGACATGACCGTTGGAGGACCTGAAAAAATACACAGTTGTAAGCATGGCGAAATTAACTTACATAAAAGTATTAACAGTATAAATAAGAATAGTAGTATTGTACTTATATACAAACTGTGTAAAACCAAACTAACGTTGTCAATGAACATAAGTCTATGCCAATTTGGCACATGTTTCGAGGCTTAATTGGGATACTGTGCAGTTTCGGGTCCACTTTCTTGAACACAGTGCTGGCTTTTTGGCACCGTGAGCAAGTTTTGATGGCTTCCACTACATCAGATGTAACGTTGCGCCACCAATATCTTTGCATTATGCGATCGATGACCTTGTCCCTGCCAACGTGGCCTCCCAGAGCAACAGCTTCGTCGCTGTCACCAGCTCCTCGGTGCCTGCTTCCTATGGTGCTTGTAGGCTTCCTTTGTGGAGTCTGATGGCGCAGGCAAGTAGTCTTAGGGCGCTGACTGAAAAATCCAAGCTTGTGACGGAGGGTGGGACGCGAATCCGCGGCCTCCTGTACACCGCGCCCGCACGCTAACCACTGTGTGTATGTGTTGGGGTGTGCTACAGCCAACACATTATCCGAACACAGCCACATAACACTAAACACACGCCATCCCGGGCACGTGAGTTGGGGTGACGTGCTCGGGGCCTCCCTGCAGCAGCGTCACACAATGGCTCGACACAAAGAGAGCCTCATTTTCAAACACACACTCTATCGGTGATGAATTATATAAATTAATGAAACAAATCCAGCTGTCAGCGAAATGTAATTGTGTGATATGCCCGCCTGCAAATCATTTATTTATGAGAGCAAATTAATTTCACATATGGAGCAGCAGAGCCGGTGTGTGCGTGTGTGTGTTTGTCTGTGTGTGTGTGGGGGGGGTAGGGATAGGTAGGGGGAGTGGGGTGCCTGTGTGTGAGGGGGAGGGGGCTGGGAGGTGTGTGTGTGTGTGTGTGTGTGTGTGTGTCAGTGGGCGTAACTCGGGATCGCTAACACCGCGCAAACACACACACACACAAAAAAAAAAAAACATTAATCATGACCATATATATATTTTTTTCATTTTGACGACATGAAAGCAAAACAACCGACCCCTTTTGATGATGCAAGGTAACTAAATGGCATTCCCTTCAATCGAACTCATTAAAAAGCTAACCAGACGCTCTCCCTTCTAACCCTCTTACACATAAATATACAGGAGAATAAGTGTTTTGATCCTTCCTATTATATTTTTACTTCAGAGGACCCGGCAACAAAAAGGGTACAGAAAAAGCCCGCTACTCGCTGCTCCCATAAAATATAACAGAAAAGAGTAGCCAAAAGAGAGGTCAATTTCGGGTGGAGAGATGACTTGATGCACTTTTCTTGACCTCACTTCTGGACACTGATTGTTTACGCTTAAAGGAACAGTGCTTAGAGGGCCTATTGCTCTTGTTTATTCTTTGATTATGACCTTGAACTACTTTCCTTTACTGTAAAACAAAATATCAAGCAAACAAAAACAACAATCAAACAAAACCACGCAAAATAAACAACAATCAAACAAAACATCACACAAAATAAACAACAATCAAACAAACAAAAAATATAAAACAAAATACCAATCTCCCAAACCTTCCATATACAACAAAGATGAAAACATATAGATCATTAATACTACGATACACTAACAAGATACACTCCCCTTCAACCCACACCCCTTCACATCAATACCCAGAGAAATAAATATGTCAGTTAATCAGCATATCTCTCTCTCTCTCTCTCTCTCTCATTTTTTCTTTTTTTTCTATTTTTCTCTATTTTTTCTATTATCCTCTATATTATTTCTCTATTTTTTTTGTCTATTATTCTCTATACACCGGAACATCAACGTAAACTCCAGCGGCTCATTTTCCTCCATCAGAATCAGTAACTGCAGATTCTCTTTACTTGCTTTTTTTTCATACTATTTCCTATCGCATCTTTAAGCCCCAACTCATGACATGTTTAGGAATTGCAGATCCTCTATTCAATCTTTTTCCTTTACTTTCTATCGCATCTGTACGCTCTCTCTCTCTACTGCTCTGTTTCCTTATTTTCTATCGCATCTGTACGCTGTCTCTTTTTGCTGTTTCCTTATTTTCTAACGCATCTTTACGCCCTACTCCTAACATGTTTAGTAATTACAACTCATCTCTTCATTCTTTTTCCTTTACTTTCTATCGCATCTGTACGCTCTCTCTCTCTACTGCTCTGTTTCCTTATTTCCTATCGCATCTTTTACGTCCCACTTCTGACATGTTCACCTTTCCCATTATCATTTCCCAGGTATTAGATTTGCATTACTGATAATTGCTTCGTTTTGCATCTTTAGAAATCCCCGCTAAGTTAATCCGCGTTATGTATTTGTAAATTTTCTGGTTCCTGCTTCTTTTTTAGCCCAGTTTCCATCGTCGGTGTCAAAAGTCAGTCATTTCGATATCTATACAATTACCCATATCAGCTTGACCTTCTCTCTCTCTCAATATATTTATTTATCTATCTAGAGGAGAGAGAGAGAGAGAGAGAGGGAGAGAGAGAGAGAGAGAGAGAGAGAGAGAGAGAGAGAGAGAGAGAGAGAGAGAGAGAGAGAGAGAGAGAGAGAGAGAGAGAGAGAGAGAGAGAGAGAGAGAGAGAGAGAGAGAGAGAGAGAGAGAGAGAGAGAGAGAGAGAGAGAGAGAGAGAGAGAGAGAGAAAATCAAGCGAATGAAAAAACGAAGAAAGGAAAACACACACACACACACACACACACACACACACACACACACACACACACACACACACACAGAAAAAAACATCGATTATAACTATGTCAAACGAGGCGTACGATTATGGTTACATCGAGGGAGAGAGAGAGAGGGAGAGAGAGAGAGAGAGAGAGGGAGGAGGATGGGGACGCATAGAGGGAGAGAAAGGGAGACAGAGGGAGATACAGAAGGAAAGAATGACAAAGGGAGAGGGAAAGGAAGGGAGAGAGGAGGGAGGAGAGAAACACAGAGAAAGACAATTGTAAAAAGAAAGAAAAGGAAGAAGAGAGAAAGGGAGACAGAGGGAGATACAGGGAAGAAAAGGGAGAGAAAGAGGGAGGAAAGTGACACAGAGAGAGAGGAAGGAGGGAAGGGAAAGGGAGAGGAAAACTGAGGGAGGGAGACACAGAGAGAGGGATGGAGGAACAGGAGAGGTATGGAGAGAGAGGAAGGGAGTGGGGAAGGGAGGAAGGAGGGAAGGGAAGGGGAGAGGAAAACTGAGGGAGAGGGAGGGAGAGGGAGGGAGAGGGAGAAAGACACAGTGGGAGGGATGGAGAGAGAGGAGAGGTATGGAGAGAGAGGAAGGGAGAGGAAAACTGAGGGAGGAAGAAATAGAGGGAGGGAGGGGGAGACAGGAGAGGAAGGGAGGAAGGGAGGGAGGGATCGGCAAGTAATATTTTCGTAATTGAGATCAACTGGAGTCGCCTGTGACGTTAATAGTGATTGGCGCCGCGTCCGACATGACTCATCCACCGACAACAGGTTTGGCCGACTTGAATATGGTAGCGCTTCTGTCCTCCTATTGCTGGGTGACTGACTGGCTGGATGAGTGGGTAGATGGGTGGGTGAGTGGATGGATGACTGACTGGGTGGTTGACTGACTGGGTGACTGACTAACTGACCTGGTGGCTGATTGACTGGCCGGATGACTGTGTGGGTAGATGGGTGGGTGAGTGGATGGATGACTGACTGGGTGGTTGACTGACTGGGTGACTGACTAACTGACCTTTTGGCTGATTGACTGGATGGGTTATTGAGTGGCTGACTAGGTGACTGACTGGCTGGATGACTGAGTGTGTGACTGACTGACTGACTGACTGACTGGCTAACTGACTGGCTGACTGAATGACTGGGTAGCTTTTGATATTTTATTTTTAAGTGGCTAACTGACTGACTGACTGACTTGATGAGTGTATATTTGAATCGCAGGGTTTTTAGTGCATCCAAGAAGACGAAGCGACAATTTTGTTGAGAAAAGAGTTAATGTGATATTCTTTCAGCCTTATTTTTTTTCTTTCCTCCCTTCCTCCTTCTCCTGGCTCTTGTTTTTGTTTTGTTTTGTTTTCCCTGCACTCCTCCTCTTCCTCCTCCTCCTCTTTCTACTTCTGCATTTCTTCCTCCTCCTCTTCCTCCTCTTTCTAAGTACTTTCCCTCCTTCCTTCTCGTTTCTCATTGCCTCTTCTAATTTTTCCAAGTCCATCATTCTGTTTTTACTTCTCCTTCACTTCCTAATCCACCCCCTTTCTTATTTATCCCTTCTTTCCTTTTTCATTCCACTACATTTAATGGGGAAGGAAGAGGAGGAGGAGGAGGAGGAGGAGGAGGAGGAGGAAGAGGACAGAATTAGCAACCATCAGTGGACAACAGTTGCGACGGTCATGACTCAGGGTAACGCGACCTCCAGTTAGAGACTCTTAACACTACTTTTTTTTACATTTCGCCTCTAGCGCCGGAAGGCTATCCTGATGGGGCCTGTTGGTTAGTCCCAGCCCGTTAACTGTCGCAGGCAAGTATTTTATAGTGGCGCCATTCTTCCCTGGCTCATGTTGCCCCCTGGAGCTCCACTTTCACAAGACCCCCTTTCATTCCACCCTTCCCTCCCTTCCCCATTTTTTCCCTCTCTTCCATACCTCATTCATATCCTTCCCCTCCCTTCCCCATTTTTTCCCTCTCTTCCATACCTCATTCATATCCTTCCCTTCCCTTCCCCATCACTTCCTTATCCTTTATATCCCTTTCCTATCCTCCTTTTCCCATCGCTTCCTTCTCTTCCATACCTCATTCATATCCTTCCCTTCCTTTCCCATCACTTCCTTGTCCTTCATCCTCCCTTCCTATCCACCCTTTCTCTCCCAATTCACTTTATTCTCCCTCATGTCATCTTCCTATCCTTCCCTTTCCTTCCCTATCCCTTCCTCTTCCTTCATACCCCTTTCCCTCTTTTCCAAAACCTTAAATCTCCTTTTCCTATCACCCTTCCTTTACTCGCCCTTCCTTTCTTCCTACCTCTTATCGCTTTCATCAACTTTTTTTTAACTTTTTTCTTTAATATATCACAAAAGTCAGAATCCATACACTTCCTCCCCTTTCCTTCCCTATCCCTTCCTCTTCCTTCATACCCCTTTCCAATCCTTCCCTTCCTTTCCCTCTTTCCCAAAACCTCAAAATCTCCTCTTCCTACCACCCTTCCCTTACCCACCTTCCCTTTCTTCCTTCCTCTCCTCCTCCTTCCACTCTCCTACACACACACGCACACACAGATACACCCCCTCCCTTCCCCCTCTCCCCCCTGCACATATACATATAGGAGGCCATCAAAAGTCACTCTGTAGAATTGCGTGGCTTAAGACCGTCCAATCGGCGCGCTGTTTACGAGAGGAGGCGGCCAGCGCAGCGCCTAATGCAATAAATACTCGCATGATGAATCTCCCGAAGGCTGGCTGGGCAACGGTCACTTGAGGGAGACGGAGGGAGGGAGAGAGGGAGGGTTTGAGGGAAAGGAAGGGAGGGTAAGAATGGGAGAACAGGAGAATATGACAGGAACGCAGGGAGAATTGGAGGTTTGGGAAGGGGAAGGAGAGGAGAAAGACAGGAAATATAAGAGAGAGGAAAGAATAGCACAGGACGAGTTGGAGAGACAGGATAGGAAGAGAAAGCTCCGTAAAGGGAAGAGACAGGGAGGAAAGAGAAAAGGAGCAGAAACACAGGGAGGGAAGAGAGAGGGAGAGAGTAAAAGGAGAAAGATAGGGAAGAGAGAGGAAATGTAAAAGAAAGGAATGGATAGGACAGGACGAGAGGGAGGGACATTGGAGAGAAAGTTATGTAAAGGGAAGAGACAGGGAGGAAAGAGAGAAGGAGCAGAAACACAGGGAGGGAAGAGAGAGGGAGCAAGGGAGAGAGAGAACAGAGAAGGGGTAAGTTAACGAAGATATGGAAATGTAAAGTAAAGAATAAAGAAAGAAAGAGAGAAGGAAGGGAGGAAAGAAGAGATGGATTAAAGGAGGAGTGGAGGAGAGGAAGGGAGGGGGAGAGAAAGGTGAATTGTGTGAATGTAGGAGGAAGAGGGAGGGAGAGAAAGAGGTATGGAGGGAAAAAGGATAAAAAGGGGAGTAGATAGAAGAGAAAAAGAGTGAATGAAAGAGGAGAAAAGAAAGAAATAAGCAAACACAGGTAAAAGAATAAAGAAGAGAGGAAGAAGAAGAAGAAGAAGAGGAGAGGAAGAAACGAAATAAAACCAAAACATAACAGGAAAGAGAATGGAAGGAAAACAAAGAATGGAGAAATAAAGAGAATAGAGAAGAAAGAAGAAGCAGAAGAATAAAAGGAATAAAACAGAGGAAGAGGAAAGAGAACGGAGGAAAAAATGAAGAATGGAGAGAAAAGAATGGAGGGAAAAAGAGGCGTCCAGGGTAAAGGGAGGAGAGAGAGGAGGAAATAAAGAAGAGGAGGAGAGAGAAAGAATGAAGGAGGAAGAGGAGGAGGAAAAGGTGGAGATAAAAAGGAGGAAACAACGTAAATGGAGAGAAAAAACACACAGAGAGAGAGAGAGAGAGAGAGAGAGAGAGAGAGAGAGAGAGAGAGAGAGAGAGAGAGAGAGAGAGAGAGAGAGAGAGAGAGAGAGAGAGAGAGAGAGAGAGAGAGAGAGAGAGAGAGAGAGAGAGAGAGAGAGAGCAGGTGAATGCAAGAAAGGAAAGGATATTAGATAATGAAAAGGAGAAAGAACGAAAAGGAAATAGAAGGAAAAAAGAAAAAAATACTACTTAATGGAACCGATCGAATGAAAAGTAATTAAAAAGAAAAAGAAAATGAAAAGAGAAGGATCAGCCTGTGTAGGTAGATAGGTAGGGGCAAGAAAAAAGGAGAGAAAAAAGAAAAGAAAAAAAATGAAAAATAAGGAAAATTTTACGTTAGGAAAATATCAAACAGACTGCATTGTGACTTTTGTGATGCATTAAAGAAACAAAAGGAAAAATGTAACATGAAAGTAGTGGAAAAGTGGAAAGTAATGAAAAAAAATGAAAATAAGGAAAATCTAACGTTAGGAAAATATCAAAAAAAGGCTTGAAGATAAAGGAAAACTGAAAGGAAATGAAAAAAAGAAAAGACGGAAAAATAAGGATAGTTTGACATTAGGAAAATATTAATAGAATGCACTGTGATTTTTTTGTGATATATTAAAGAAAAAAAAGGGAAAATATAACATGAAGATAAAGGAAAAGTGGAAGGAAATGAAAAAAAAATAAAAGACGGAAAAATAAGGAAAGTTTGACATTAGGAAAATATTAAGTAGAATGTACGGAGATTTTTTTGTGATATATTAAAGAAAAAAAGGAAAAATAAAGCATGAAGGGAAAGGAAAAGGTGAAAGGAAATGCAAAAAAAAAATAAAAGACGGAAAAATAAGGAAAGTTTGACATTAGGAAAATATTAAGTAGAATGTACGGAGATTTTTTTGTGATATATTAAAGAAAAAAAAGGAAAAATAAAGCATGAAGGGAAAGGAAAAGGTGACAGGAAATGAAAAAAGAAAAAATGGAAAAATAAGGAAAGTTTGACATTAGGAAAATATTAAGTAGAATGCACTGTGATTTTTTTGTGATATATTAAAGAAAAAAAAGGAAAATATAACATGAAGGTAATGGAAAAGTGGAAGGAAATGAAAAAAAAGAAAAGACGGAAAAATAATGAAAATCTACGTTAGGAAAATATCAAACAGACTGCATTGTGACTTTTCTGATATATAAAAAAAAATATATAAAAAAATAAAGCAAAATAACGGAAACGAAAGCGAAAAAACGATTAAATGACGCAAAAGCAATTGAGGGAGACGAGGTGAAATTATTAATAAAAAATACTTATAAAAAAAGGTTCACAAAAGCTGATTAGTCGATTCCTTTGTTTTGATATTAATACGAAAGACTTTTAATAATGTGTCGGTAAATAATTAATGAGTGGGCGAGATGATGCACACACGCACGCACACACACACACACACACACACACACACACACACACACACACACACACACACACACACACACACACACACACACACACAAGGGAAAAGGAAGGATCAACGAAAGCACTGAGCCATTTCCAACGATATTCAAGAAAAAAGAAAAAGAAAAGAAATGAAAAGAAAAATAAA